>NW_015151796.1:168943-179289 GCF_000732505.1 Cyprinodon variegatus | reverse complement strand
TTATTAGTTTTTGTTTATCGGGGGTGTATGATTCGGATATTATATATTATTGACAGTCTCCATTAGAACCACTTTAAGTGAGGAAAGAAGCAACTGAACCAGTGGCTAAAACCATCATGGCTCATTAATGCTGGCCTCCTCCACAGAACCTTTCTCTCTTTCCCACCCTTTTCTCTGCCTCTAGTGAAGATGGTGGAAAGAAATCCTGCATCTTTCACACATTTCCATCACAAAACAATATACAGCCGGACTGCCAGTGTGCCCATGCCCTCAACCCCTCTCTACGTAACACTTTAACCTGGGTGCACCTTTCTTTAGAGAAATATAAGTGTGCAGATATAAGGCCCTGAGCTGTACTATAATCACAGATTTCCCTTTAGATATCCTAAAAACAGAATCCATAATTCCATCATGATTTCAATTTTCAGATTTCAGTTCAGCTAGAAGATTTGTAACTCAATTTCCTTCTTTTTTTAGAGCAGGAACCTGCATGAATTCAACGAATAAATGAGATAAGAGCAAATAAAAGTGAATACATTTTTTATAATACATCTGTGCAGCTTTTGGATGAGATACCCACAACCAATATCAAAGATGACTGTGAATCTAAGCAGATAAGAACTCCCTCTAACCTGTTTTATTATACCTGCTGTGCGCCATCAAAATTGTAAGTATTTCAACTGTAAGGACAACTAAATGATCAGATGTTCTTTCTTTCAATGATACATTTATTGTAGTTCGGAATGAAAATAGGAGAATCCTTTTTCACCTGAGAAGGAATCCATATAATTATCTGTATATTAAAAGGTATGATCTGTTGATTTTCTGTGATTTACTACATCTATTGAAATTCTATTACACCTTAATTTCTTGATGATATCAAGGTTAACATTAATGCTAAGAAAAATCATGAAGGTGTAACTGAATAGAGCTCTGCAACATTATTTCTCTTCTCTTTTAATCTCATTTCCAGTCCACATTTATTTTCAGCCAACGCCAATACAGTATGTCTACCTTTGCCTTTCCAGCTCCCCATCACGGCTGTAAACTTTTAACTGCTGGATGTATCTCTGAAGTTTGTCCTTGCAGAATTATCCAGCAAATTATTATAACTAAAAAGTAAAGGAAGATCTCTCATTTACACCTTTACTACCACATTTAGATTTTGTATGTACCCCACAGCATAATTTCATCACTTGATTGCTAATTACTTATAATTCATGAATCCTTGTTTTTTTCCATACTGCAAATCATAATGACATCAGTGGAGAAATATATACACTTTTAAAACAGTATTATTTGCCCCAAATTTGATCCCATTAAACTTCCCCATTTTTAAATTAATATATTCATCCTTCTTTCTACTTAACACAGCTGTCTTAGTTATGTCTATGATTAATTTTACACCCTAACACACCTGTTCTTGGTTAAGAAATCACTTCAATATGACCTGCCTGACAAAATGAAGTGCACCAAAAGATCTTGAAAAGACAGACATCATGCTAAGATCCTAAAAATTAGGGCCAAATGCGAAAGAAAGTAATTAAGATCTATCAGATCCATCTAAAGAGTCCAGTGAACCATGATGCAAGCAGGTATCTACATATTGGGAAAACATTGAAAAGCTGTGAGCTTGAAGTGGCCGACCAAAATTACCCCAAGAGCACAGCAATGACCCATCTAACAGGACACAAAAGATCCAATAACACAGAGACCTCTCACCTTAAAATGCGCTTTTTTGGAATCTGTCAAGCTGCTCCCATCTGCCCGGCTGTGTTTTTCTGCAGGGTGGTCATAGAGGTTATGTTTACTCTTCTTTACAGGTGGATCTTCAGCACAGTTCTCCACTCGCTTTCTCTGCTGCCCAGCAGAACAAATCTATAGACAAACAAGCCAAAAGGAATGTTATTCAGATCTGTGATGTTCAACTAGGAATATTAATGCAAGGGTTGCAACAT
This sequence comes from Cyprinodon variegatus, assembly GCF_000732505.1. Taxonomy (NCBI): domain Eukaryota; kingdom Metazoa; phylum Chordata; class Actinopteri; order Cyprinodontiformes; family Cyprinodontidae; genus Cyprinodon; species Cyprinodon variegatus. Next base: position 177,331 of record NW_015151796.1, on the reverse strand, counting down.
TAGAAGTATGACTTACTACTATTACTTAATTGGAAAGAAATAAAATGTAATATTTACCTCTACTTTGGAGAAGGGACAAGCATCCAACACAGACTGTTTCTCTGATAGTTTCATATCAGTTGGTTGTTTGTGTGCTGTCTTTTTCTTCTTTGCTGTAGCAACCCCATTCACCTTTTCTGGATTCTTTATGTTACAAGTGGATGAATGCTATTTGATGGGCAGAAAGAAAAGCTAATTTGTGAAATCTAACTCTGATTGTGTTATATCATATGTCAAATCTGATATGTTAAAAATAATTGTGTTAATTGAGCATATAAAAGTTTTAATATTTATATACTAGAACAGATATATTTGCTAAAAAAGTTTGTATAAAAAACTGTTTTTTTCACTGTGTAAGAGCAATAAATAAATATGTATTATTTATTTTAAAGCTATAGAACTGTGTGAAATTAAAACAAAAATTTTGAAACTATTTGTCTGCAAAACAGATCAATCAAAACGGTGAAAAATGTTTTGATCAGAGAAATTTACACAATGTGCAAGTGCTTTATGAGATAAACTTGTATTGATTGAAATTTTCTTTGTTTTAATAAAAAATATTAGAAATAAAAAAGCTGTTTTGCCTTGGGTGATGGAGGCTCTTCTGTTTCAGAATCACTCTCATCTGTTTTGGGTTCCTGGTAACTTTTTGTAGTGGTGGCTGCAGCTCTTCTAGGCCTCTTTGTAGCCACTTGTGGTCTGAGATCTGTTACTTGGTTCACTTTCTTTGGAGGATTGATAATCTTCTATAAACAGATTATACTACAGTGACACACAGTGGCAAAAAGTGATAGTGCTGCAACTTCAGGGACGTACTAATGGCCTACCTGAATACGTTTGCTTTCGCCCTTTACACCTTTTGAAGATATTGATTGCAAATCTCGGGGTGTGTCTGGAAATAAACAGAAGATAGATCATAGCACACTTTATGTTAAGAATCATCTATGTCTTTTTTTTTCCAATGATAACTTTTCCTTTAATACATCCAAGTCTATGGACCTGGAGAATGAGGTGGGGCTGTTTTGGGTTTGAGCTTAGCGTGTCTGGTGTACGTAATGACTTGAGCTTTGGACTTTCTGGAGGATTCTTTTAGCCAGCTGATATCTGTCGGGGCATTGTCTGTGTCAGTGTCACTGAACAGATGCTTTTTCACATGTAGCTTCTTCTGCAAGAAACAAGGTGACAACTGCAGATGTAAAAGGTCAAGAAGCAGCCAATCTTGTTCAAACTAAATTATTTTGACTACTCTTTATTAAACACAACCTAAAATCTCAGCTTACCTTTGCCACAGGTTGTCCTTTCTTAGCTGAGGTGTGAATTGTAGAGTTGTTGTAGCCACTTTAAAAACAACAAACATTAATTAAACACATCCTACAACTTTTTTTTTTTTTTTTATCTCAGAAGTCAAACCTCTGAGGATTTCATTTTACCTTAATTATCAAATTCTGTATAAAATAATTAGGTTTACCTGCTTGATTTGGTTTGATTCTCACCCTAAAGTCAAAGAGAACATTTAAAACATTCATAATTACCGACTGCATTGTTCATGTAGAAAACAATACAGCTCAAAATGAATTTATGCCAAATACACTACTTAAAACATCAAGGGAACACTTTTCAGACAGTATAATATTAAGTAATTTAAACATCTGGAACATTAATCTGGTCAGTTTATCAGCAGAGGGAATTGTTAATAATTTGTTTAAGGTCCTTAAACCATCAGCAGGACTGGTCTCTACCTCTTTGGAAAATGAGGAACTGAATGAGCTCTGCCAGGGCCCTATAAATTGATCTCTAGAGTCAAAAGCTTGAATTTCTCTGACCAAACCATTAGAAACTATCTTAATGAGGGTGATCTGAGGGCTTGACATCCTCTAGCAGGCCCTGTGCTTACTGCCCATGTCTGGTGAGCATGGCTGGCATTTGCTAGGGAACAGTAGAATTGGCATTTTGAGCTATGGCACTCTGTTCTCTAAACATATGACAAAATGTTCACTCTGAGCTTGTGTGATACATGTGAAAGACTCAGAGACTTGTAAAGGATAAACAACAGCATCCTGAATTTTATTAGGAATCAGGACCTGACCATGCAGGCGGTTCTAGGTTCCCACTGTAGCACAATTATACCCAGCTTTGTTTGACAAGAGGATGCAGGCAATTACTGGAGGAAGAAGGGATTAAAGCCAATGACTGACCTCCATGGTACCCTGACCTAAATCCAATATCTGTGGCACATCATGCTTAAGTCAATTAGACATCCATATAATGATAGATTGCACCTCAGAGTGTCCAGGAGCTCAGCTGTGCTCTGGTATGGATAACTCGGGACAGGGTCCATCAGTTCATAATGAGCATGGTCTGATACAGGAACATAGGGTAAAACAAACCGCTGAGCGCCATGTCGGGTTCCATTGATCACATTTTAGGAAATTGGACTGGGATGCCAAATCATTTTTTTTTTCTTGATCATAAGATTTAATCATGAAGAAATCTATTTTCATCAAATAATGGGACTCTGTTTTGTTGCTAAAAACAAAACCCATTATATACCAGTATGAATATCCAGGATTTTTAATATTGATATAATTTTAAAAGTGTCCTTTGATTTATTTTGTTTTTAGCAGTGTATTTGGGAATATAGAGGAAGGAAGGAAGGAAGGAAGGAAGGAAGGAAGGAAGGAAGGAAGGAAGGAAGGAAGGAAGGAAGGAAGGAAGGAAGGAAGGAAGGGAGGAAAGGAAGGAAGGAAGGAAGGAAGGAAGGAAGGAAGGAAGGAAGGAAGGAAGGGGGAGATGAGACAACATATGGAAGGAAAGAGGGAAAAAGTAAAGGAACAAGGGTTATGAAAGAATATGTGGAATCCAAGAAAAGAAAAGCATAGGAAAGAAATAAAAATAGAAACAAGCTGTTACCCTAACGGAGATCGGTGAATCAACTTTGAATGCAAAGCTATCATTCCTACAAAACAGAAGAATTAAATACAACACTCTTAATTTTCAACCCCAGGCTTGATCATTTCCCTACAATTTTTCCAGGTTTTTGTCAAACTGTTTCATTACCTGTCAGATCCTCTGGTAGAATTTAAGAGTTTTCCAAGGCTAATGGTTCCAAGTTTGTCTTTCTGATGCATATAAACAATATATTCAGTTAAACAAGCAGAGCAAAGAAGTGCAAAAAGTCAACTCTTAGGTAAAGTCAAGACATTAATTTGAAGACTTACTCTACATGCAGGTATCACCTCCTTGTTAAAGATTGGTCTATCAGATAAAGAAATAAGAACAATCACACAGTATGGTACATATGGTGCTGTTCTATACTAACTGAGATGGGTTGATCTAAAGAGAGAAAATAATCCAGTGTGTTCCTTAATGAGCATACCTGTCTGTTAGCGGGGGGATCCAACTTGGAGAACTTTTATCTGAGCTGTTTTTTCTTAGGGTTTTGGTTTCAATCTCATAATGGCTGGAGATACGCTTCATCATGGTGGCTGTGACATTTGAGTCGCTCTAAATTAAGAGAATGAACGAGAATAATCCGATTAATTAAATAATTATGAATATTAAGAAAGCTTATTGAGATGAATTAAAACATGGAATTCCTACTTTTTCTTTGGTTGAAATTGCAGTTTTTTTGCAACCTTTGGCCTCAAATTCTTTGTGGTCCTCAACAGTTTTATTTGTGCAGGTCTTATCTGAAGCTTTTGTTGGACCAATGTCCACCTGAAGTGACATCTCTTCTCTTTTTGCGTTTTTTGAGAGACTGGTTCTCTGAGTATTTTGTATTTTTGGAACACTCTTGGAACCACGTGTGTTGTATAACTTTGTTTTGTCAGAGCCCCTTTTGGAATCAGAAGTTTTTCTCTGTTGATCAGTTGATTCCTGTCGGGGAGGATCTTTGCTCACATCATTAAGGACCTTCTGAAGGCGCTCAGTGAGTTCATTATGGAATTGCTGTTGGAGCTTAAGACTTGAGGCAGGAACTGACATCCGTCCTGAGGAAGTGCAGTGCTTCTGGGGTTCAAAAGTACCCCAATTAGGCTCTAAATAAAAGAAAAATAATAACACTTATAATTAGATCATCTGCATATTTAAGATTTGTTCATTACTTTAAGTCCACAATGCCTAGAGTAACAGAAATGAGCCATGTTGATATCAACTATTAAATGTCTTTACCCGGTACTGATCCCATTTTCTGAGTTGGCATTGTTAGCATTTCAGACATGGATAATTTGCTCCAGTTTGATTTCCTGCAACATGAAACAACAGACCTCTATTCATATGTTCTATTTATATGAACACTGTTTTTAAATTGCAAAGAGGCGTACTCTTTGACCTACGTGTTACATGCTGAGCTGGGCTGTGTGTCAGGTACAAAATAGGTCTCTGAAAGTAAAGTAGTCAGATAGAGCTTTAGGAGGCTAAACAATTACAGAAATGTTTTGGTAACAAGTTCAAGAGGAGGGAGATGGGGAGTCAATAAGTCATCTCCATGTCAAGTATTTGTTCTGCCACTGAGCCAGATGAGTCAACTTCACTTCACTGTGCAGATTGGACTCACCTGGTCCAGGGGATGGGTAGAACAAATAAATGACATGGAGATGACTCCATACAAGTTGGCTCCTTCCTTCCCCCTTTTGGGTTTCCTTTAAAGGGGGTTTTAAAAATTCCCTTGGGCTTTTTCCCTTCCTTTTCCAATTCCGTTGCGTTTTTTTGTTCCGGGGCTTGGCTTTTTTTTTAGGAATTGGCCTTGCATTCCTTCTTGATTGCCCCTTAATTTTTACCTTCCACTTTCCAATTGCTTTTTTTAATATAAATAAATAAAAGAAAATCATTTACCAGACTCAAATCTATAAGCTAACATCTTACACAAGTGAGATTTAATGCAGGGTTTTACAGGTTATAAATACTAGCTTTAAATTGTGTTACTTGTCCTTACATCCCCAGCTCTGTGGCTGTCAATATCTATATGTGGAAGTAAACTGTGTTCAAACCAAGACTTAAATCCTGGACTGTTCTTCACCATTAGTGTCAGTAAAACTTTGAGACAGTTCAAATAAGAGGAAATCAGAAAAGCCAGACTTGGACGCCCTATTCTGACTAAGGCACAACATGTCAAGACATGATTACTGAGTTTCAACAAAGGGACAACTTGCTTGCTTAATGACTATTGCAATACAGGTTCAACTCATCTGTGTTGCTGTACACACAGGATCCGAAATTAACTCCTCACTCACCAAATGTGACAAAATGTTTAATTTGGAGAGTTCATGCACGAGCAGCATCCGCCACAAGGCAAGTGAATGTTTGAACCAAAATTGAGCTTTGGTCACGTCCTTTCTTCTTTTATTTTGGTAAGTCTCTCTCTGTACCTGTGTCGCTCACACGCCAATAGACAGATGTACGTACAGTGAGCACACCACAAAGATGAAAACATTGCTTTACTCTGCCCATGCCATTTTAAAAAAGGCTACGCCTTTATATATGGACTACATAACAAATGAAAATAGTCTGCCGTTTTTTGGACGGGTTACGTTATGGTCATTCTATCAGATAAAAGTATTTTGCACTTTTTTGAATGAGATTGAATGAAATTCTTAATTTAAACTTTGTTTAATGAAACTACATTACTGTTAACTGCTACTTTGTTTGCATTAAACATAATGCCTTAAAGAGATAATTTGTTCCTTAAAATTATATGAGAAAACATGTATTTTTTTTTCTGGCCTGTAAAAATAATCCTTGGTATCAGGACTCCTGTTTTTGTGTTTGTGTTTCTGTGTTTGTCTCCCTTCATCCACCAGGAGGTGCCGGGTTCTGGTCCGCCTCCTCACACACCTGCTGATGGTTTCCTCGTTAAACGGAGTGTTCTTAAGCTGCTGACCGCCACTAATTCGCAAGCAATATGGCAACTATAGGAATTTAAGTACCGTATTTTCGCGACAATAAGGCGCATATAAACGTCTAGTTTACGCCAGAGTGTTTGCCAGTTTAGGGTACTCTAGCCAAGCTGAGTTTTTTGCTGAGTCAAGCTGAGCTTTTTGTCAACCTGAGTTTAACATTGTTTTTTTTCTTTGCCGCTCGGCAGGAAGTCATCCTGCACACTGGATGTCTCAGACCTTCACTCCCTGGAAGGATCAACTGAGCTTCAAACTGAGCTGGGATTCAAACAGGAGGTTTGGATCCACTTTCCCCAAAAGATTGTTTGAGCTTCTTACTGAGAGAGAGATAATCTCCACTACGACCCATTCAAGTACCGCAGGAAATCTGAGTGGCAGTCAGTTTCTTCGTTCACCAACTTTCAACCGCATTCTGGGTAAACCCTGTTCTGCCCTCCACTGAATCAGACAAACACTGGAACCAGAGCACAAAGACAGGAGTCAAGGATTTAACAACTTCTCTGGAAACGTGAGTTGGCAACCAAATCCTCTTCCCCACGTTCTCGAGTCAAATTCCCCACTGAGCCTGAACTAACCGCTGTGTCTTCCCCTCACTTTACAGTTCTGGTTGAGCAGTGTTCAGAGCAACACTTCTCCCTCTGCTAAACTTCTTCAATAAAACCCGTTAAACCTTTTCCCTGGTCTCTCTGTTCGGTTTTCTACATTTGGGTCTGAACTTTGTAACATCATGACACTTGGCTGGTAAATAATTTTGTCCATTGGTCCACTTGGCCAGTGAGTCAAACAGTTCATTTCGGATCCTCTGCGCCATAAGAAGACAATACAGTTGGGCGCAGAGTCCCTTGAGAAAGTATAGCAAAAATTGAGCACGGCGTTTCATTGCCAAAATGGGGGTAGACCAGTGCTGATAAAGTGTGAAAATTGTAACTTTTTTCATAATGAACATTAAATTTATTATGCTTTTATTTTAGTCAAAATTTATCTTTGAGTATTTTTAAACAGAGGGGATCAGAAAATTGTATTTAACTAAAAATTTTGGTCTGTATTGTCTTTTTAGTTTTAAAGGTTTACTCTGAAGGCAAATGATTTCATACAGCATAATGTCCTTTTTGCTTTATCGTTCTCATTGGTCATTGACAAACAAATGAAAATGGATTAGATCATTTGAAAATAAAAGCGTAGAGTTTGTGTAGATGTGTTCAATGGCAGAATATTTAAATTTGTGAGTGTATTTAAAGGCACAGATTGTAACAACTGATTTACAAAGGAGCCCTTGAAAGAAAGAAATCTTTAAAGGCTAGAGATCTGTTGCGTTTCCCCTAAATGTAAGATGAAGCTGTTTTGCTCTACCCTTCAGAAGCTCCTTGAGCTTATGCCCTACACTGAGGCACAAGTAATGAGATGAATCTCAGCCTTAGAGACTAAAAGAGGTAGGACACCGAACACATTTTTTTTTTTTTTTACAAAACCTGTTTTGAGGTTTATCCAATTTAGACTAACAAGAATTAATCAGAAAACCAAAAAATACTGTTATAACTAACTTTCCGCTACCAGGTAATTGCTGTTCTAATAAAATGTTTCTGTTATAGTGGAGCTATTATTATTAACTCCTGAGCTCAACATACAGTGCTTTTCAAAAATAAAAATATGCTTTGAACTTTTAAATATGTAGTGTCATCTTCTTATCTTATTAGTATTTTATGAGAGACTAATATCAAATGGTGCATAAATGAAGTTTTGTTTTGTGACAAACCTGCCCGCTCTTGTCAACCATATTTGTACTGTGTGGAGTTGTGTTAGTGCTGCAGTTCATGATAGTTGTGCCACACACAGAGAGCTTCACCATTGGGATCTTGCTGTTGTTTTTCGCTGTGATGAACAAAAAAAGAAGAGAAAATAATAACCATGCCTTGAGCTTAGGGGTGGAACGGTTCACAAAATCCATTTGGTTCGGTTCATGGTTTCGTGGTCACGGTTTTCGGTTCGGGTCGGTTCGGTATATGTTGATTGTTACACTGAAATCCCATAAAAATTAATGAAATTAATGAGAAAATCCCCAAAAATTAATGAATTGTAATTATTTTTGATTTTTAATGATCTGCGGAAACCCTGGATCATGTCCACATGTTTTGCTGCTTTGAATTTAATCATCTTGCGCATGCCCTCTACAATCTCCAAGGAACTCAGAGCGGAGCTCCGCTCCCATAGGCTGTAGGCTCCGCTCCCGTCCCACAGGCTGTAGGCTTTGCTTTGTGCAGCCGGTCTGGAGCGCAGCGGGGCGGAGTGCTGACGGAGTATGTGGGATTGCGGGGTTTGCCTGACATGTTGGTCATGTTGCTGTTAGCATAAACAAAACGTGTTGCACAATGCTTGCACACTGTTGCACTTTTATCCACAACTTTCTTTCCACCATCATCGTAGGTCACTCTAAATGCAAAGTGGTCCCATACAGCAG
>NW_015151796.1:146363-166546 GCF_000732505.1 Cyprinodon variegatus | reverse complement strand
TGGCGCGTCTTCTAACTCCTGTTCTTTCCCACTCGCCATACCCACACAATTCTCCACAACAACTGATTTTTTTCTGCTACACCCAACTGGTTGGCTTTGGTCGCAGTACCGCCACCTTCTGCTCTGGAGTGTAATCGCTTCTCCTGTGAGAAAAAGGAGCAGCGCATGAACCGAACGCAACACATGCAAATCGAACCGAGACAGTCGAACCGAACGGTTCGGATGGTTTTCATAAACCGTTCCATCCCTACTTGACCTACAGTTCTGTCATGACAAGAGATCTTGATAGATAGGCAATGCTGCTGGAAAAAGAGATCAGCATGGGAAAATGAAGTGTGCCGCAAAAGCAATATGGCAACTATAGGAATTTAAGTACCGTATTTTCGCGACAATAAGGCGCATATAAACGTCTATTTTTTCCCCTCAAAATGTGCGGCGCGCCCTATAGTGTGGTGCGACCTATGTGTGTTGTTACTGCGGACGTTTGAGACCACCATGAGAACGGTAAAGGGGGAAGTGTGGGCGTGGATTGTGTATAAAAGAACACTCTTTCATCATTTCCTCATTGAAGAGATGATGAAAGAGTGGCTGAAAGAGGTGTATGTAAGGAGACCAGGTGGTTTTTTCCAGTCATCACCATCACTGTTAATCTGTGACCCATCTCACAGCCGATGTGAAAAACATGGTGAAAAAAATGACCGCTGTGCTTGCTGTTATTCCGGGAGGTCTGACAAAGGAACTTCAACCGCTCGACATCGGTGTGAACACTGGACACAGCAAGAGCAGCAAAATCGCGTCTGCTGCTTCATTTTTGCTGCTTGTACCAGTTAGCTCTGACACGCGGCTGAAGCAGCTTTGCAGCTCCAGCTGCGCGGTGCAAAAGTGTGTCTGAGGCGCGTTGGGCGGAGCTACTTTATCCTTTCTTTGCCTTGCAGCTATATTTACTGTGATCAGTGGGAATAAATTAGTTTTAATATGTTTTTAAGTGTGAAAGTCCACCTGAAAACTTAATCACTGCAGTCAGTTCATCCAGATTACCATCCTGCCTTCCAAAATTATTTCTGTTGGAGCCGCTAAGACCCCCACATACAGCGGTGCGCTGTCAGTAGGATCCCATGCAACAGCAGCCTCTGGCCGGGTCGCCTCCTCGTGGTTCACCGCAGCAACTGGTAGGTGTTTTTCATCTAAATAATCTAAACTGCAGGCACCAGGATAATAAAACATTTTCTGCCAGCAGATTTCTGCATTTTAAGTTAATTTATGTGTCAATAAACTGTTTCAGAGGAGTGATCACAGCGCTCTGTGTCATCAGCGACGTGTCTGTCTCATGGCCAGCTCCCAGGTTTGATTAATACTTTGTAATAAATACATGAATAAAGCACAAACATACTCAGTTTTGCCCCCGCTCTATTTTTAAATACGCAGTAGAGGTATTTAAACGTAGTAGAGGACATGTACCTGTATATAAAACCCGCGCTCTATAATCCGGTGCTCCTTATGTCTGTGTTAAATACAGTAATGGCACACATAACTGAGACTGCGCCTTTTAGTACGGTGCGCCTTATGGTCGTGAAAATACGGTAACAAAATGAATTAAAAAAACAACATTTAAACGTTAAAGCTTGCATTTACTAATTTGCTACACAACCCAAAATTACACTTAAAATTATGAAACAATATATTTACACTGATTAGGTGTTACTAATCAGTTTTATGATTAGGTGTTACTCACTTGATGATTTATCTGGAAGAAAACTGCTAGTCTTCACACTTCCTCTCTCATTGCTGCTTATATAGGTTGTGGACTCTGACATCCTCTTTTTAGCAGGGGTCACCATCTGGAAGGCAAAGGACTATCTGATTAGTTAAAATTATACTAAAAAGTAAAACAACTGACCACAGCTTTTTTGATTTTTAGATAAAATACTAAAGTGTTGCCTGTGCAGTTGCGGTGGGCAGGTCGTAGGGTGCAGGGGTTTTCTCAGTTTCACCAAGAGACACCTGGCTCTCTGGAACCACCTGTGAAGATTGCTATGCAGCAGACACCCTCTAACGTCAACATATGCATTTCCAGCTCTAACATGGTAGAAGAAATTCTGGGAAATTTGATCATAGTCACATAAACTTATCTAAAAAGGATCAACCCGCATGTTTAAGCCTCTTTGAACATATCGTGAATGTAAATAATGCATGAGGTCAAGCTTGTGCTTACCTGGGCAATGTTATCTGCCTCTGTGGCTTTAACTGCAGCTTTCACTTCATGGATGCTCTGCCAGAATAAGACACTAATTAATTAACAATTCATTGTGACCAAAACAATCTCTTTTCACTAAACTCCATTTAAGTAAAAATCCACATCAAAAGAAAGGCTTTTATTTTATTGATTACATTGTACTCAAAACTGTACAAAAATCGCTCACTTACTTTGTTTTTGTCATTCCCAAAAACATTTTGAGCAGCTTGCAGTATGTCCAATGAGGAGCTAAATTGGATGCAGAGAATGGATCCTTCCACTGAGTCAATAACAATCACCTCTGACAGCTTTATCTGCAAGATTTGCCTCTTGCCCACCTCTGCAGATAAAGAACAATTTGTGATTTATATTCTCATTTTACTGGGTTGTAGTAAAAACACTTAAAGACAGAGAAAACAAGTTAATTTGGTGCACTGGCAACCTGTGACTGTGTAGCTTTGGACTTCATGCTCATCAATGCACACTGTTTCCCAGTGAGCATCCTAGAAAGAAGAAAAATGTGGCTCTAATTGATCTTAACCTTTCATTAGAAGTAAGAAATGATGTCTTTGATGAACACAGTGTAACACTGGTCTGCCTGTACCTCTTCATCAGGTAAAGAAAAATAAAAGGAGATGCTCCTGCTGCCGAGGTTGAAGTCAATCCAGAATTCCTCAAGTTTTTCATCAGATGGCATCAGCAGCTAACACGACAAGCATTTTTTAATGACATATACTTTTGGACAAATGTATTACTATTTATAGTGTTCCAAACAAGATAATCATTCACACAAGAACATTTCCTTTGATAACAGTCAGTTTAACTTAAGTTCCAAAGTAATAATAAATATTTAAGTTACATTGTAAGATAAATCTTGGTGATACTGACCTCATATTTGCCCAAATAAACTTTCAAACAAGGGTAAGAGCACACTCTGAAGCAGAAAATGGACAGGTATTCAGTAAAAAAGAGTTAAACATTATGACAAAAAGCCTAAATGTTTAGAAATTGGCCAAATATACAAACAAGCATGTAAGCTGCTGCATGTTAACACTGCAAGGTAAAGATGAACGGTAACAGAAAATTGAATGTATTTGTATTAAGCATGCAAACAGCCCAAAGGAACCTCCAATTTCATCAGTGCCTGTGCAGCAGTGTGTACTTTCTGCATACTTGTACCTTCTTTTGTCTCCTTGCATCCCATTCACCATGTTCAGAAACCTTCTGCAAGCCTAAAACAACACATTTCTGTTTTGGTTTTTGTTTCATCTAAAAGTGCAACTTAGACATGTTACTCAAGCAAATAATTATTACTACTAAGCCTTTTACCGTTTCAAACTCTGAATCACTGATCTGGGCAAAAGCAGTGGCCACATGCCCCATGCTGAACCATCGGTCTGCAAGCTTCCTCCTCTGATCAGGGGTCACCATTCTGAATAATGCCTCCATCAGGGATGACTGCATGTCATAATCTGTGAGAAAATTAGTATTTGAATTTATTAAGGAGAAAAATGGCAGTTGAGTTAATGGTATAAATATAAACTTACCACCACTGTCCAGAATCCGACCTGCCAGTTTGGTCCTGCAGAAAAATAAATACAAGGTTGAACCAAGCATAGCATAACTTTAGAATTGGTAACGAATTACAATAAAAACACTACAGTTACATACATGATATCAGACGCCTCTTGGGATGAAAGGAGTCTCCTGTTCTTCTTAAAATCCAGTGGCATTTTATCCAGAATGATGTTGTATTTACGAATTGCCTGTTACAGCAACATTATAGTATCTATGAGCTAAGACCTCAGTATATCAGACTCATTTTCCTTCCCCAAAGAATTAGTAACACCAATTATTTCCAACCTCTTTCTGGATCAGAATGTATATTCTGGGGTCTACTGCTAACTGGCCGACCGGATACAGGAAGGAGTCAGTGACTTCAGATGTTCCTGAGGAATAAAGTTAGGAAATCCAGTTTGTAAAGAAGTTCAATGTATCCAAGCAATTCTGTTAACTGACTAGATAGAAGAAAAACAGGCATGGAAATGGAAGGCAATTATCTACTGAACAATTTGAAAACTTTTCTATACATTTAAATGGAAGAAATCACTGTTATCTTTGTCAGTAATATATTTTTAGCTGAAGCCAAATAACATTTCAAGAAGGGAACAAAAACTATAAATTAAAGAGACATACCCTCTTTGCATGACTCATGAACCATCTGCAAAAGAAGAACCATGAGGAGAAACTTTAGGGACAAAACATCTAAAGCTAATATACGCACTAACTAACAAATATGACTCACCATTAAGACATTTAGGAAGTTCTCACAGAGGACATACATGGTTTTATCCCAATGTGGACCTTGTTGGATCCATAGTTTCCTGCATTTTTCAAACCACTGCACCATGTGCACCAAAAATAAAGGCAAAACTTAAAAATATTTACAGGGATCATTGCATATGTTGCATGTGTATTGTTATACTTATCTTCTGAATTAGCCCCTGAGAAATTAAACCTGAGACTCCTTGCCCACCAGGTAACTTCAGATCTTTCCCACATTTGTGGAGGCTTTCAAAACCCAAACAGGCTGATCTGGTTTCTTTTTTATCCAAGCTCTAAAGAGTTAAAAAATGTTGTTGTTTTTTTTCTCTGTATTTGAAAAAACAAACAGAATGAAGTGCTGAAAAGTGTGTTTAGCCTCTAATCTTACACTGCTGACAAGTTTATCCAATTTATTCAGGAACTGTTTGGAACAGTTGATAGAGACGCCTTTATATGCGTTCATCTCCAAGAACTCGTGGAGGGGCCGGACATCTCCACTCTTTAACACTGCGCTGAGTATATTCTCCAACTGAGCAAAAAATATTACAGGTTTGGAGCATTATTAAATGTACAAATGATACTGGGATAAGCTTGAAATAAACCGACAGTGATGCAAACCAACCTGAGAGCTTGAGGTTGTAGCCATTCTGGCTTCTGAGGAAAAGCTTCTTGGCCTTGACCCCTGCAGTCCTCAGAATGCAGTGAGAACACATACACCTGTAAATGATCATCTGATTTAACATTACCTGTTTTATACAGATGGAAGTCACCTTAACCAAAAAATAAGTCAGGGCTATAAAGACATTGCTTATAGATATTTTAGTTTGATCAGAGGTTATAATCTATCATACCTTATATGGTTCAATCTGCCAAGGACTATATGGTAATAAGGTCAAATATATTCTAAACGATCGTAGCGTTAAATGTAATTACAATCCAGGGGTTGACGTTAAGGATTTTTACCACTTGCCCTTTGGGCAAGTGACTTTCACATTTCATTTGCCCAGAAATCATTTTTACTTGCCCAGTATAATGTTTGATAAATATAGTTCCTAATCTTCATTTTTGTATATATATCAATGAAAAATGTTTGTTTTTTAAACGTTTTTTGTAATTCAGTATTTTTTAAGTTTACAGGTTCCTGGTGTGTATATGCATGCGTCAGATAATGAACTCAAGCCTACATTACCGTGATAACATGCTTTTAAATCCTTCCTGCACATTCTTTTCAAACTAAACTTTGCTTTAAACTGTTGTGTGCTTGGAAAAATATAAATTGTAATGTTAAAAATCTAAAAAAAAAAACTTGACAGGTTAAAAACTTTTTTTTGATAAATCACAAGACAGAAGTCAATGTCACAAATGAATAACTTTTATTTTAGAGTCATGGTATGTTTATACAAGATAATACTATTAATATAATGTGACCTTTTTAGAGAATTATTATACATAGTTATTTTATACAGGGTTTCCACAGTCTTACATAATTTCAGAATTCCCTGACTTTTAACTGACTCAGGATTAGTTTTCTCTGACAATAACATAACAGGTCACCAATTGAACATGTTTAGCTCTATAACATTTAAATGCACCTCTCCAATGTCTGAGAGAAAAAAATTGAATGAACATTTTTTAATGTATGACCTGCATCACTGTACAGAAGACTGCCATATGATAGCCATATTTACACTGTGCGCATGGCATACAATTATGCCAGTTTTCCTAATCCCTGACCGATAATTTTTAATCTAGGGTTATCTAGGTGGTGGGTGAAATGGGTGGAGGGAAAAATAGGTGGTGGGTGTGTTACTGTACTTACATTTCTTTGCCTTGTTGTTTTTTAGCCTGCCAAGTCGAAAAAAATTTGTCTGATTCGCGCCAATTCCCGAACAAAAATCACGCCATCTGGCAGAAAATCACGCAGCTTTTTCAAATCACGCGAGAATGTGTACAAAATAACAAAAATGGTGCCGGCAACGCTTCTGGTCGTTTTCATCGAATGTCTGTAATTTTAAAGTAATGTTGAGTGATAAATATTTTTTTTCTTTGCGATCATTGCACTTGCCCGGCGGGCAAATGCAATGAAATTTTTACTCTCCCAACAATAAAAACTACTTGCCCCGGGAGATCAGGCGATGGTTAACATCGAGCCCTGCTACTGCAGAACTCATTCTTTGAGAAAAAATATTTATAAATCAAAACATTTCTAATTATTTAAACAAAATATTAAATAACGTTAGAAATGCTAATTCTGGTTTTATGCTTTCTGCTGACATGCTGCAGGGGTGTAATTCAACAGTGTACTGTCCTTCTCATTACAGAAGAATGCTCCCGGAACTTCAACACCCTCTGAGCGTCTTTTCTCTGCAGCAGGAAACATAGCCTCCAAAAAAAGTGCCAGTCTTAGTCAGGAGCATGTTGACATGCTAACCTTTTTGCATTGCAATGTTTGGATATATTTATCTTCTTGTTTGAACCCCTTAGGGCACATGTGTCAAACTCCAGGCCCACGGGCCAGATGTGGCCCGCCATTTATTTTATGTGGCCCGCTAGAACTCCCACAGGCGTCATTTTACCCGGTTCTGAGATTTTAAAGGGAAAGAACTATATTTAAAATTAAATTTATGTTGCTCATGTTAACTGACTTTTCCTGTTTCTATATTTCCTTCATCTTCACTTAGTTTTTTAAATAAAATTAAAACGTAAAAACTAAATATGGTTAATTCTACCCCCCACAACCGTCCTTTTGACGGCTCTATTAGTTGCTTTGTAAATTCTTCCCGCGGTTGATTGACTTTCGGTACCGTTGAGTAGCTACCGGCATTCTACCTAGAACTTTTTAGCTAATATGGAAAAAAAGGCGTTCAGAATGAACCTAACAGCGAAACAGGCTTTAGAAATGCTTCAAAATATCGATGATAAGGATTCGGGCGGAGGGGGAGAGACTGATGAGGAGGACTGGGGGGGGAGCGGCTCAGATTCTGACAGCGAGTCCGAGGATGATCACTCACCCCTGAGAAAACGCAGATGTATCAGACAAAAGTAAAACTTTGTTCAAGCACTGCCCACACCTAAGCCGGTCCACTCAGCGACCCAAAGCTAAACCAGAGCCCGTAGTCTACTATAACCACACACAGGTCGGGTGGATGTTTTGGATCAGATGATTAGAAAGGATTCTGTAAAAGCTCCGACACGAAGTTGACCTGTGGCTAGGGGTGTGCAAAATAATTGTCATGATGATGCATCGTGATTCTAATTTTCTACTGCATCGATTCTTGATGCCAAGTATCGATTATTAATTTTAAAAAAAATGAATAAATAAAATTGCATGAATGGTTGGCGAACATCAGCCAAAAACAAGTGTAATACAACTTCCAGTCCAGTAGATGTCGCTGCGGATGTGTTGACGCATGCTGCCTTGTGTCACAAGCATTTCCGGCCGCGGGATACTGCGCCGAGTCATTAAAAAACAAAACATGGAGGACAAAATATTGCACTGCATCGCAATAATTCAAGTATCGTGATACATCGTGATAGAATCGCATTGTGGCCTGTGAATCGTGATTTGAATCGAATCGTGACTTCTTTGGCAATACCCACCCCTACCTGTGGCTGTAATTTATAATCTCCTGGAAATATCAGCTATAAACACTTTGGTACTGTTCAGGAGCTGTTTGATTATATATATTTTTTTACGCAGATTTTATCCTTGAACTGGTAAAAAAGTTGCAGACAAACCGCAGGTTTCCAGCCCCCGCAGTAGAGCAGCCTTGGCAAGGCACAGAAAACAGCGGCAGGAGCTTCAGCGCTGCACAAAAAAACGCACATATTACGTTTGTCATAAATGGGAAAAGATGGTCTGCGGGAAATGTTTGGGGGGGAATCATTCAATTTATGTAAATAAAATTTAAATGATTCTGTTGTTGTAATTATTTAATGTTTGCAGGTCTTATGTGTGTATCCATCAAACCATCAGTTGGATGCAAAGCTGTGCATAGCTTTTTTTTGTAAAATGCTACATGTGTCATACATGTTTTTTGCAGCTCAGTTTTATGTTATATCAGTTTGATCTTTCATTAATGGAGTTATGTGGGTTTTCATAAGCTGACAAAATTTAAAAGGATTTATGTTAGAGCAACAAGCAAGCATATGTTTTCCATGAAACTGTAATTGCATAGAAACTTGAATAAATTATAATAAATAATGAGTTATTTAACATTAAGGAGAAGTTACATTTATTTTACATTACATTCAATTACATGTAGTTACATTTATAAGTTACATCTGGCCCTTTAAGGACAGCCATTACGCTGATGTGGCCCTCAGTGAAAATGAGTTTGACACCCCTGCTTTAGGGGCTTTAAAAAACAAAAATGCCTGTCTTTTTTGCACTTTATGAAACAAAGTACCCTATATTTTTTGGATGTATAGCTACATTTCTCATGTAATTTTGTGTAGTTTTAACACAAACATTTGTTTTTTATATTGCAACAGTACAGTTAATGAGCAACCTGTACTTGTGTGCCTGTTCTGTCTAAAATGCTTAGTTTTGGAATAAATAGGTTAATATTAAAAATATTTATTGTCCGATTCATCAATTAATCGAAAAAATAAACGGCCGGTTCATCGATTTTTAAAAAATACTTTCAACACCATCATCCCACAGCATGTACTTCTCCCTGAGGATGAGGAGAGCCCACCTGCCCCCACCCATCCTCCCCACCTTCTACAGAAGCACCATAGAGAGCGTTTCAGTTTCTTCCCCACTGCCATTAGACTGCTGAATGTTGTGTAAATTTTATATAATTACAAATGTTAGAACTGTAAATATAGAGTCAAAGTTTATATTACTATTTTTTTATGCATTTTCACTTGCATGGTTGATACCAGAACGTAAACAATTGAATAATTATTAACTAATTTGTTAATCAAATGATTAAACAGAAAGACAAACTGGTTTCCGTTGACATAAACTTTTAACCAATCTCAGTAAACCATCTCTGTAGAATGCCTTGAGATTAAATGTGTTGTGATTTGGCACTATATAAATAGACTACATTGAAATTGACGGCACACAGACTCTAAAACGTGCCATTTGCTGAAAGAATAACCAAATTAAAACAGTAATTAAAACAAAACCCTACAGATAAAATAAAAAAAATATATAAACATAGAATGCATATTTCTATTAAAGATTAAGTTTATTTATTCACATATTTATATATGAATATATGTGAATGATATATTATATATCATACACATATAATTATGTTTATGAATGTATTTTTTTTGTGCATGTTTTACCATTTGCCTTTCATTGAAAATAAGCAATAATGGATTATTTTCTTTATTCCAAATGTTAGTTCATTTAGAAAAGTATCTCCTTTTAGATTATTTTTTTCAGTTAATCAAGTAATCAATAGATTGATCAATTACTAAAAAAGGTGCTAAGGGCAGCCCTAGTTGCTACGTACAAGTGTTTGTCTATTTTTTAGCTTTATCAAGCTTCCTCCATGTTACTGTATCTGTATTGTTTTAAAGTTTCCTAAAGGACTAGATGTTTTATAGTGTTGTGTTTACATGTCACAGGTATTATATTGACAAATTAATGCCCATTTGTAAAAATCCTGCATCTAACACTTCCTCCTACAGTTAAAAAGGAGTTACTGCATCTAATTTTGTGCCTTTAATTCAATTTAGGAAAACCGATATCAGCAGCTCCATCCACAGCTGCAGTTCACTTAGACTTATAATAAATCATATGATTTTGTTATCATGGTTGTCACTATTTTAAAGGTTAATAAACAAAAGTGAATGCAATAAAAATAGGATAAAAACGAGATTGTATCATCTGATTGATAGCTCTAATTTTACTGTAAACAGAAATCAAAAACTAAATCAACTGGAGTATGGATCGAACCGGGTACTTGCAACCTTCTCAGAGCACAAGCTACTGCTCTAACCACTAGACCAACACATTGATTTTTATGTTCCAGCAGGGCTTGGCAGCCACCCACACTCCCAAGGGTACTAGGAGCTGCTTCAATGAGCTTCCTGTTCTCCATTGACCAGAAAATGTCCTGAAGCCCATAGAAAATCTACAGGGTGTTTCCAAGATGGAGATGAGGGAGGTCAGACCAAACAAGTGAGACTCCAAAGCAATCTAGGCTTTCAGTTCAAATAGACCTACTTAATGCCACAGGCTGCTTATCTCTATGCCACAGTGCATTGATGCAGCCCAACCAAGTGTGGTGTGCATGGAAAGGTCATAAGTTTTAGAAGTCTGACACTTACTTTTTAAATGTTGGTCTAATGTATTTTGATTCTTGATTTTGAGGTTTTTTTTTTTAACATATAAACCATTAACATATAAAGACACAAAAATAAAAAATAAAATCTTAACATATTTGACTCTGTTAAGTAACTTTAACATTCTAGAATTACTTGCAAATGTATTGCAATTTTACACGATATTTTTCCACTCAATTTAGAAAGTAAAAAGTTTATTTTGTAGTTGTAGTCCATCTGTAAATGACTGGACCGTTCACAGCCCGCTAATGGTATTACCGAACACTAATCGGTTAACTTATATTTATTATAATGTGTTTATTACACATTATTGGAAATAATCAGTCCAAAAAAAAATGCTATCTCATGAACTCATCTGTCAATGCCTGCGTTGGAAGCTCATTATTAGCCGAAAACAACAGTTAATCCACCTTCCGTTTTGGCTAGCAATTATAATTTATTTCTAATTTATTTAAGTTACGTTTTGAGCGACCAAAATATGTTGAAAAAATACACATTACGTCGTTATTAGCTACTTACCGTATCTAGGAAATCCTTATAAAATAAAATAAAAAAGTATTTCTGGCGGTTACTTCTGGAACTAACGGCTCAATGTCGAACCGCGAAACCGCGAAAGTAGCGAGCGCGTGACAGGTTTATAGATGCTAAACCTATTTTAGTAACCCCTCGGAAAAAAGAACTCGACAGGAAGAGCAACAAACTGTTTACCCGACGATATCGTTATTGTCATAGAAATATGAAATGAATGTTTGAATATTTGTCAGGGTACCCTATACAGACCCCAAGAAAATTAAGCTTTATTTATTTATTTATCTATTTTTGGGCTAATTATACTTTTTAATCAGGCAGAAATTCGTTCAGTTAACGCGTTCGCCATATTGGAAGGGGCACATTCCAAATAAGAGCACATACTAATCATTGCCTTTACTAACTTGACTGACTGATCGTTTTTAAAGATCATTTTTTTATTTTTCAGGTGGTATTTTTAAATGACCAAATAATGTCATAAAAATATAATATGAATTAAGTTTTTTGTTCTAGTTAATGAACACGGAGGACCAGCTCTACCATATTTAAAAATAAATACATAAATAAATAAATGCTCAATAAATAAATAAGGATACAATTAATTGCCCCCCCCCAAAATTTATTTATTGTCCATGATAATATTCAACTTTATTTATTAAATACTTATTTATGTGCATTTAATCAAATTTTTGTCTGTTTTCTTCTTCTTTTTTTACCCTATTTATTACTTCATTTATTACTTCATTGCTATTTATTGCCAGTCATTTTTACATTTCTATATGCATTTCTGCCTCATATGCAAATGAGGAGGGGCTGCGTCTTGGAGCAGTGGTCTTCAAAGTTTTCCAGGCCAAGGACCTCCAAACTGTTGGCGAGATGGAGCGGGGACCTCCTAATATTGTATGAAATTGTTTTATATCAAGCTGGTCCTATAGTCACTCTATTACACATGGAGTCATGTAAGGAAAGTAATTTGGCCCTGGGATTATTAAAGAATTTCTGATTCTGACTACTGGTTGATGGGACAGGTGTTTTGAATGAAATGGTGCCCAGCTTGAAAGAGCTCCTGTGTGTGTCGCTGAATGTGTGCATTGATGACTGGAAGACATCCTTTGCCTCCATTTATCAGTTTACTACAGTGTATTGAATTCATGGTAATGTGTATTTAACGACATTACAATTAGTGGAAAAAACTGAAGGGTGGAATATTAAAAAAAAGTCTAATCAACCTAAACTTTTGGACCCCCATGCAGTACTTCCGTGGACCCTCTAAGGGTCGCAGACCCCCTGTTGAAGACCTCCGTCTTAACTTCTGCCCATTGGTTGGTTAGCATTTAACTGCATCGGTTGCATCTACAAGAGACGAGATTTTGAGGTCACTGGCCGTTTCTCAATTCATAACAACGCGAGTACGGACAAGCGTCTTCGCCAAGTTACGTTAAGAAGAGGGGCCGCTTCCTCCTGATCCTGAAAAACTATATTGTCGACATCTGTGTCCATGTGTGCCGCTAACTGAAACACTCGTTCTTTTGGAGCGTCCAAACGAAAAATAATAAAGTCAAAACTTATAACGTTAGCATTGATTTAAAAAAAAAGTTACTCAATGCCTCAGCTCACAGATAACTTAAACGTAGGGTAGCCATCTTTGTTGTGACTGGCCGGTGGCATGTACATTCGGCCGATGCAGTAAAATTCTAACCCGCCAATGGGCAGAAGTTGACCCTCTAAGACACAGCCCTTCGTCATTTGCATAATGAGGCAGAAATGCATAATAAAATAGTATATAAATAGGTAAACAAAAATACAAAGGAAGAATAAAACAGACAAAAAAATAACATGCAAATAAATAAGGTAATTATTACAAAGGTGAATAAATGAAGAAGATAATTAAGAGATATATACATTTATGTCTCACTGTATAATTTAATTTCTACCTACATTAATTTGTTTTTTTGTATTTTGGGGGGCAATTAATTGTACGCTTATTTTTTTATTTAGCATTTATTTATTTCTGTATTTATTTTTAAATGTGGTAGAGCTGGCACATGGAATGTGATAATCAATCTTTTTGTTCCAGTGATCAACTGTGTTAAGAAAAGTTTGAGTTGGTTTTAACAAAACAAAACAGCTTTCATGTTCCAATAAAATGCCACCCAACAACTTTTGCATTTGCATCTTCATTTTTTATTTTTATTTTACCAGGCAATAAGGAATTGAGTGTTAAAAGCAGAAAGGATAAAAAACAGAACACTGGAATCAGCTTATACAGTATTTTAAATTAGGAAGCTGAGGCAGAGGCATTTCTTGCAAGAAATAAGGTTCAAATTTATTTAACGTCCTCAGACGGAGAGATAGGCTCTGACTGAGGCATTTCAGTACATACATTTATACCTTACAAAATCACACACACTCTCCCCAGGGGAATGAACCCACCCCCTGCATAAAGAACTTTCTCACATTTGAATATTTGGAGGAAAAACAACTTTAGTCCATCAAGGCCGTTCACTGTTAGGTTAATATATCTTCCGCTGGCCGGATGGATCTCCTCAAAACAACAGTCCTCCCCTTCATGCCATGAGCTGTAACTCATTCTTATCTCTCATAACCTTCTTTTGGAGCCTGTGAGGCTGAGAACAGAAATATTTCAACATTTTTTACACCACAAGTAACAGTGATCATATTTCCTCAAACGTTCATAAGAAAAGAAATTACATAAAACAAGAATTGGCAAATTTCATTATTGAATATCAGTAATACTATTGGATTTTTCTGAAATACAACAATCAATAATCCAAAGTCCAGAATCTGACATTATTGTCCATTGATCAATTCAAATTCTAAAAAAATATCAGGGTTTTTCTTTTTCACATATACAGTAAAGGTCCACAGATATAGGCCAACAACCAATGTATATTAATCAGATAAAAGTTATGAACAAAATCTTTAAAACAAAGCCAGGGATAATTTAGTTGTTTTTTTTCATTTGAATTTATAACTGCTACAGATATCTAAAACATATTTTCTCACAAATTAAAATCCTCAAGGAAACAAGAAATAATAATAAGATTAAAAAAAAACCTAAATCATAGTGAGACCTCATACTAAAGGGAAATAAGTATACAATAAAAAAAGTGATTGGTTGATCTCTGAAAAGAAAATTAAATGATTTAATCAATAAAATGTTCTGGAACATTTACTTACAAATATATACTAAAAACATCTCTGTACAACATGAAATCATTTTATTTCATCAGTGATATATGTATATATGCAATGTGTGCTTTAGTGCTTGAATCACTATCAAAGTGCTTGATATTCAGGACATAATCATAATTATATTAGTGCTTAAATCAAGAAAATCTAATCTGTTGTTATTCCTCATATACAGTTTTGCTTGAAAGTTTACATACTCTTCCAATAAAGACAGAAAAAAAAAGATCTGGCAGTAAAATACTGTACATTAAACACACACATATCTATATCTATCTATCTATATATATAGATAGATATATATACACATACATTTTGTTGAGCAACAATTTGAGGCAATCACTAAAATGAGTTTTTATGTAAAATGTTTAGGAAATGTTCAGTCAGATTTCTGCACCTGTTGACAGGTATGTCGGCTCCCTGTTTTTTTTTTTGTTTTCGTTTTTTTGCCTGAGATAGTTTTTTTTTTAGAATCATTTGTTTTTGTTAATATTTTCCAATACTAAATTCATATTTAGTTAATTTTTTTCAATTATTACCTTTTTTAGTTTTGAGTTATTTGGATTACAAAGGAATTGTGAATTTATAATGTTCTTTAATGGGAGGGTTTGTAAACTTTCAAGCAGAACTATGTCTTAAAACCAGTAGACACTAAGTGCTCAAAATACATTTTCCATGTAGTCCTATTCTAAATGAAATGCACCATGCTGTCTTCACATTCTTTAGGCACAGTTAATTTGTAGTTTTGGCAGACTAATTTATAATTCTTTCCGTTATTGTTATCCCAATATTCAGCACCGCAGACTCTGTATTGAATAGCGAACTCCAATTGCGCTCCTGGTCGAAGGGATGGAGGAACAGGCAGGTGGAAACGAAATGTATCACAACTCATTTCTTTTCCTCTTTCTCCTTCATCCCAGGTCTTGGTGACAGTGGATACCCAGGAAGCCTTAGTTTCTGCAGAGTTTCTCCACTCTGTAAATGAATACCGAACTGTAACTTCTTTTCCAAACTCTAAATTCAGGACTTGCGTGATTCCAATAATACCCAGCTCAAAACACAACACCCTCTCTAGGCACACTTTCTGCTCCTGAAGACGCTGCAGAAACCCTGGCTGGTCACCAGGTTGTTGGGAAAAAACTGGCTTTAGGTACGGCAAGTTGATCTCCAGATGCCTTCCATCTGTCATCTCAGCACCCATTAGGAGTCTAAAGGTAACATGCTCAGGCACAAACGGGTCCTCACCAGACTTGAAAACCCTAACATCTTCCAGGTCGAGTCCCAGAGAGTCGACGAACCTCACCCCAATCCCTCTGGTTCGCTTCTTTTTGCTCTCGGAGGCAGAAGGCAGAGATCGTGATCGTTGTCGGATGATGGGCTTTGGGGTGGGCTCGCAGGTGAGGAAGGGGTGGCTTTTCTGTTCATTTGGGCGAGTAACTCTGGGGCCTGGAGGGCGGATCGGGACAGGCTTCCTCATGGCGCTGGGCTTGTCAGCTTCGAGCAATTTGCTCACGTTTATAGTCAAGCAGGGCGTAGAGACACTGCTGGACAATCGCTGTTGAGATTCGGAGGAAAGTATCCTCTCGTTTCCAACGAACCACCCTCTGTCCATTTTCTCAGAGAGCTGTTCTCACCAAGGAGCAGGCCTAGATATAAATAAAAATAAGTTTTAAAGCAAAATTTGTTATCAAGTTTCATTATTTTCTTTAAAAAGCGGCTAAATACCCAAGAGGAAGCATTACTTTACAACCATGAAACTTTGGCAAGCTGTTCTACAGCCATTTAATAGGAGTGGGCGTGTCTATTACCACTACGTGCACAAGTGCACAATCCAATGCACGAATAAACAAACCTGCTTCTTACCTCTCTCTGCAAACATATGAAGCCTCAGTTGCATGCAGGCTGTAGAAAGACAGTAGCTGACGTTTGGTCCTCCATATTGTCTAAAAGTGCTGCAGGTTGCTCTCAATCATAATATTTACAAGAATGCTTTCAGTCATAAACCCAGTAACTCACTATAAACACCAGTAGCTTTAATGAAACCGACGTAAACTCGTTAAAAATCAGCTAACGTACGCACAGTGAACAGGAAGCGTACAGTGCGCACATTCACAGGGTGCGCACCATTTATCAACCGGCGCGGAAAATGGTGCAGGTGGGCGTCACTAGAGCAAAGTTTTAAAACGGCGCATCAAAATGCATCCGAGAGAGCCGACAGTAACTCGATGAGCTTTGTTGGTAGTTGGAAATAGCCTTTTGTTTTTTTTTATATTAATATTTACACGGTTTTCTGTGTTTTAAGACATTAAACAAGACAGAGGAACCCCTGTTCTTACACTGTTGGGTTTATTATAGCTGCTATTTTTGGGTAAATACATTGTCTAATTGGATTAAATGGGACCTGAAAAAACTAGCTTTGCAATTATACAATTATTTGCATATATGCATATACAATTATGTTTAGGATAGATTGATATATTGACCTATTTATAAGTTATCTCCAATCTGTTATTTATAGATATTCATTGCCTTCCCCATAACTGAGATTGCACTGCAAAAAAACATCTAGAAATAGGTTAAAGAATTCTTAAATCAATTGTATTTACCCTTAATTTGAGCGGGTGAATAAGATGATTTGCCAATGGAATAAGTATTTTTTACCACTAAAATAAGATAATTAGGTAATATGCACTTGAAATAAGACAAAGCAATTGTTTTTTTTTCTTATTTTAATTGTAAATTCCCTTGTTCCATTGGCAAAGTGTCCCACTTACCTCCTCAATTCAAGAAAAAATGCACTTAATTTAAGTGCATTAAGTTCATTAACATGGCACTTACTGTAGGTTAATTGGCATCTCTGAATTGTCCTTAGGTTTGAGTGAGTGCATGCATGGTGTTATGTCCTTGTGTGTCACTGTGTTGTAACAGACTGGCAACCTGTCCAGGGTGTACCCGGCCCCTCATCCAGACTGCCAGAGAGAGGAACCAGCCCCATTGTGACCCCGGAACCACCGGAACAAGCGGGAGAACAATGGATGGAGGGTGAAAAGAATAGAATGAAAATATCCTATATTTTCCAAAAGCAATGTAATTCCTGTGTAGTTTACTAGCTGCAGAGCCAAATGCAAATTGGATGTTGCAAGTACACGCAAGAAAAAGCAATGTGAACAAAAACAAAACAACAACAAAAAAGAATGTGAAGTAAGGGCAAATTGATAACATAAAAATTGTATTTTAAATGATAAAAAATCTTCAAAAACTCTTTAAAGAGGTACAAACTCCACAGACCAATACAAAAATATAATTTAAACACATAAGCAGCCCTGCTCATAATCAAATAGACCACCAGCCATTTCATTGACTGTTGTAGCACAACCTGCACTGTGTGTAAATGCATATTATTTGCTATATTTCCATGTACATATTTTCTTCAGATGATCTTTATCTCTCCTACAAATTTTAAATATCTTTATGGTTGTTGTTTCATTCTCAGGGGGGATGGAAAGGGTATTATCCAATTTGAGAGGATTTCTCTTAGGATGATTATTTTTCTTTTTCTATAAATGTTTTAATATTCTCTCTGTTTCTTTTATGTTTCAGTTTCCGAGCTGGCTGTCTAAACAAAGTATTGTTATATTATTATGAAAGCTTTTGGTTTTTTATTCTTAAACTGTATGCAAATCATGTTAAATAAAAATAAAAAACACCAACAAACTAGTTACACTAATATAAACTATGCAAAATCAGCATGGTTATAAACAGTTATTGAGTTTGTGACAGCAGGTAGGAAGTAATCTGTTAAAGCTTATTTGTTCGTTATGGATGCAAGGATCTCTACTAAGATCTGTACTAATCCTTACTTGGGTGTCAAAATGTTAATATATATGATTTATTGCTGCAAATTTACGTTGTCAGTGGATAATCGGTCATGAAATAATAAAAATAATTAGAGGAAACACTAATCAGGCCGCCTCGTGTTTAATTTCAGCCGGATTATCCGCCGGGAGACTATAAAGAAACAGACCCAGTGATGTTGACTGGGTGATTGAGTACTTTAAGGATGTATATTACGTATTTTGCTTATTTTTCTCATCCTATATCCGTGTTTTTGACTATGAAAGCACCGTCACACATCAACTGATCCAATATGATAACTAAAAATACCTTAAACGGCGTTTTTGATTGATTTAAATCGCGATAACTGAAGCTAATACTTCAAGTCCCATGATGCTTTGCGGCGGCTCTCTTCGCTAAAGGCAGCGAGCCAGTCAGCAGCAGGTAAACAAACCAATCTGACAGAGAGAGAAAGCGTCTGCGCTCCTATGCCTTGTTGCGTTTTTAACAATGAAAATGTTGACCACAGAAATTGATATGATTTTTTCTTGACACTGGTTCATCAAAAGTAAAAAAGCAGGATTGATCTGCGACTTTAAGTGGAACACCAAAGCTGTAGTTCGTGTCTTAAACCTGCGGCAGACGAGGAGAGGCTGGTGTCTTCGCATGATGCATTGCAGCACCTCGGCGAAAATGGGTGATTTTAGCCTTATTCTCAGACCAGGCTGTCTGATTAGAGATGTCGGCTGGCTTCTTTAGCCACGGTGTAAGATTAGATCCGTGCTGGACTCCAAACGCAGCGTCCCATGTGGTGCAACATGGGCCCCATCATGCAGGAGCGCACGGCTTCCACTACAC
Source organism: Cyprinodon variegatus (assembly GCF_000732505.1). Classification (NCBI taxonomy): domain Eukaryota; kingdom Metazoa; phylum Chordata; class Actinopteri; order Cyprinodontiformes; family Cyprinodontidae; genus Cyprinodon; species Cyprinodon variegatus. The sequence goes on along the minus strand of NW_015151796.1, from coordinate 147,249 downwards.
TGAAGCGCGTCGTTTCCAAGGAGAAGATACGAGTAAAGAATACGGAGAACAACGGCTCATTTAGCAGGTAGGCCCTGTTCTTTATACTCCTGCGATTCATGAATGCTGGATGACATTATTGTCTCTGATTACAGCTCAAAGAAATGTAACAAGACCACGAAGGCTGTGAGCCAAATGAAAAATGGTCTCCCAGGACCAGATCAGGATAAGGACAAAACACTCTCACAAAGGGTATGTTTCTGACTCATTACTTATTTGCACTATTTAGGTTATTGCAGGTACTATATTTACTATACCAGCATTTACAATGAAATCCATTAGGGTTGCAACTAAGGATTATTTTGCAAATCAATTAATCTTAGAATAGAATAGAATAGAATAGAATAGAATAGAATAGAATAGAATAGAATAGAATAGAATAGAATAGAATACAAAATCCTTTTATTGTCCCACAATGGGGAAATTCTGGTGTTTACAGCAGCAAAAAGATTATAGAAGAAAAGGTTGACACAAATGTGGACCTTAGAAAAGTGTATAAGAATAATATAATAGTGAAGAGGTAAAAAAAATAAAAAATAAGATACAGTACTATAAAGTGTTTTAACAATATGCACCTGGAGGATAAATAACTGATATACAGCTAAGGACTTTTTCACAATAATGGCTATTTGAAAATAGCAGCCACATCAGAGGTGTGCAAAATGTAAGTGATGTTATTTAATGTAGCAACTTAGTAACTAAGTAGAGGTGGTTATACAGTCTTACAGCTGCTGCGAGGAAGGATCTGTGATAGTGCTCCCTGGTGCATTTAGGGGGCAGCAGTCTGTCACTGAAGGAGCTCTCCAGTTTTACAACAGCTTCATGCATGGGGTGGGAAACATTATTC
>NW_015151796.1:134987-145416 GCF_000732505.1 Cyprinodon variegatus | reverse complement strand
AAGTAAAAATATCAGAAAAATCTACTTGAGTACAGTAACGAAGTATTTGTACTTCGTTACTTCCCATCTCTGCCTATTTGAGGCCCTCCTAAGAGCTATAAAGGGTGTCAAGCTGGTTTTGCTGTGAAGCATCATACTAAGTCACACAGATGATGCATAATCAACCTACTTTTGTAGCCCACAAATAAATAGTGGTCGGATAGTACATATTGTTTGTAAGAATGTAACCTTTATGTGGTTTCTAATTTTACAACCACAAAAATAAATGTATAAAGTGTCCGTGAAGCACAATAAAGAGGATATGTGTTTGTCACATTTCAAAATAAAATTCTAAAGAGTGGCCTGCATTTGTATTCAGTCTGTACTTTCTAGTACTATCTTTTGCTGCATTTTGTTGGGGTTATATCTCTACACATCTTTGCACATCTATATCCTGACATACTTGTCATTCATCTGTATTATTATCTATTGCCTCAGTTAAGGTCTGCATCCTTCCTTTTGTAGGTGAGCAGTTTAGCAATACCAGATTGAGGGATGATGGAGTGATCAGTGCAATGAAGAACATTTTATACTGTTATACATGGGTTTTATCTCAAAGCGTCCAAATTAAGTGGGTTTCATAAATATGTATGCCACACTTTTCAGATTACTATAAAAAAATGAAAACGTAACATTCTTGTGCTGCTATTTGATGAACTGTTTATCTGTCACATATAATCAAAATGAAGAATGTTGAACAGTACAATTATAATGTGATAAAATTGAAATAGTTGTTCAGAATAATTTTGACCCTAATGATGATTATGCAGGGTGCTCCGTCTAAAAGTGGCAGGATGAAGTCCAGTGCTTCACAGAACGCCAGCAAGGTCTCAAGGTAAGAACCTGAGGATGTTGTCAATTTTTTCTTAGAGCTTTCTTTCCGGTATAGTAAATCCCTAAATCTTACCAAGACTCTCCCCTCTTAACCCGTCTGTCTGTTCTCAGTCCTGATGAAGATGGATGTTCAAGACCTCAACTTCGCAAACAGTCATCTGCACACATGAAAGAGGAAAAGCGAGAAAATCGACGACTGTCGCCTTGCGGTACTGAGCTCCTACCAAATCGTCAAGGGATGGGGAAAAGTCGTCGAGCCCTCTCTCTGCCCATTTCTCCTATATCCGGACTACGCCACTCTCCGTCCAACCCCCTATCACACTCCCCTGCTCCAACTCCAGAAGCACTACAGCAGCAATACAACCAAAAAGAAGAAGACTCTGACAGTGCCAGTGATCTGTCAGATTCGGAGCGACTGCCTGTACTGCCCTCGCCATGTACACCATGCACCCCTCCCCACCTCAACCTTCGGGCAGAGATCATTAACACAGAGGACTTCCTCCCTGACTTGCCCGGACCACATGGGACGGTTGGGGATGAAGTTGAGAGTGAGAAACCCACCTACAATTACTCAGATTTCTTGCCTCCTCCGTTTAACTGCTGGAGCCTGAGGCAGCTGGCGGTGTTCCTTCACACAGATGGTCGTGGCGCCCCCCGGCCCAAACCTGTGGGGCCGTTAGAAAAGTACTTGGAAAGGCTGCTGCAGCTAGAGTGGCTTCAAATCCAAACGGTGCAAGCAGAGAGCAGCCGCCCCCCAGGGGGTCGTGCAAGGCCGCAGAGTTTCCCCTCTTTCGCGGCCGCGCCCTCTGCCAGGCCTCACACAGCCCCTTCTTCCCGACTCAACTCCCCCAAAGGGCTACGGCAAAGTTCTCGAGCCTTCCCATACACACCTGTCAGCAACCTGCCGTCACCTGCCTCAGCTCAACATCAGCTCTCCCGATTCCCAGTTTGTCCACACTGTCACATCCGCTACCCACTCTGCAATGGGAGTTGCTCTGCCTACGCCTATCAGCGCCACTCACGGCTCAGTCCATTGCTTGAGCGCAGGGGACAACCAGGAGGTGCAGCTAAGAGAAGCAGCAGCGAGACTCGGGTCGCCTCCAATGAAGGTAGGAGCCCTGGGGCGCAAGGTGGAGGAGCCCGAACGCCAGTCAGCCCCCCAGCTGGGAGGAGTCATCTCAGGCACATGCAGGCTGCAGGCAATGCCCGGAAGCAACAACAGGAAGCCAGCACTGACCAAAGGGGCAAAGGGCAGGTGAGAAAAAGCCGCGTCAGGGCCAACTCTGAGACGGATGTGAAAAAGGAGCCAGGCGGGGTTAAAGGTGGAGCTGCCGAGAAACGGGGACATGCTGGAAGCAAGAGGGAGCTCATCTCCTCCAAGAGAGATGAGAAGGACTGCCAGAGGGGAGAGGCGGGAAATCAGGCCTCTAAAACTGCCACGAAAAGAGCTGCTAAAGATCCATCAAGTCTCTCTAAAACTCCACCTAGCAGCCACAGCATTCCTAAAAATGGAAAAACAAAAAATGTGCACTTTGTTGCTAAGTAACCCATTTAAGCCTGAAATATAGTGCTTTAGTTAGTGGTTACTTGGTGATTTCAAAACCTATGCTTGCTCTGTGTAAAATCTGTGTAAAACTATCATGCTCTAGCTCCTACAGTATACAGCAAGATAAACAGCCTTTAATAAACGGTAGACACGGTCCATCATTCAGAAACTAGTAGATGAATAGGATAATATAGGTGCATCCTGATCTTAAAATTTTCAAAAACCCACAAAAGTATATTCTGTAGATCAATACCACAAATATATAAACACATATATTCCTGTGTCTGATGGGGTTTTAAGGAAGCCCAGTCTCTTTAATAGCAGCCTTCAGCTCATCTGCTTTAATTGATGTGCTTTGGGCAACTTTTACATTTTTTCCTCCTGATTAGTTTTCCAAAGACAGCACTCTCTAAACAGCCAGCTTTGTTAGCAGTTACCTCTTGTGACTTCCCTGCCCTGTGAAGGTGCTCCATGACTCTCGGCTGGACATCTGTCCAGTAAGTGAACTTTCCCATAGTTGTGTAGTCCAAATCTATGCTCACATTTCTTTAAAAAAAGACATATATACCTGCAATATTCAGGTATTATAGGAAACTACATTTGAGCTGTTGTTAACTGTAGGGTAGAATCATCAAAAAAGAAAAGCTTGAAATATTTTACATTGTCTTAAATCGATATGATTTTCACTTATTTGATCAAATTACTTAAATAAAAAAAAAAAAAGCTTTTCAATGATATTCTAATTTATTCAGACCAAATCCTTTTGGTGGCATTTATTTCAAATGTAGAATAATATGCTTAATGTTGAATTCTGCTTAGACATAAGGCTTAGATGTAACATGGAGACAGCTGGGATTATACTCTGAATTTTAATGCACTGCACTCTCATCCCTCAGTTCTCTGCTACTGTAAGATAAGAGATTAAATGAATGACAGCAGGTATGAGCATCAGTGATGCCTAATGATGTTTAGAACAAGTCACTGCATTTCATTTTTTTTAAATCCAGCAACTTCTGATGTTTGAATTTAATCTTTAATAGTTTTTTTTTTATTATTCTTTCATGATTCTGTCTTTTAACAGAAATTGAGGCACTGGATTGAGGTGTGACTTGTGTAAGGCATTGTACTTCATCCAGTGTGTGTTTTTTTATTTTTGTTTCTAAGTGCTTTGCATCATTGAACAGCTAGAATTGTAATATTTTGATGCATTTCAAATGGAGCCGAGCTCGTCTTGTCGTTGAGGGCCATGGATTGTTTGTTACGAATGTAAATGTGTATTTTTCCAGAATTTCTATACCATAGTTATATTTATGGGACATAGTGCTTGACTCTTATTTATTATTGTCATCTACATGTTTACATGGTCACAATCTAGAGAAAATCTTTTTGTGGAAGAGCTGAATGTATCTTCTCTGGCCTCTGCAGTCATCCCAAGAATTTGAATGGAGTTTTGTCATATCATGGCGGGTCGGCTGTAATAATGATGTGCAAATCACCTCCACGTTATGCTGCATACATAACGTTTGTTAAGCATTGTTAATATTATAGTGCTTTATCCATATTTGTAGTTTGATTTAAACGTTCAAAGCACTAAATTAATGTAAATGTGATGTACTCTGACTGCACTCATTGAGTATATATTTATGTTAAATGTCAAAGCCATAGTCAAAGGATCAGGACATGCAAATGGTGTTAAGGTGTACACTATGACGCACGCTGAAAGATTGTGGTATTTTATTTTTTCTCAGTGTTGGATGCAAGTATTTGTAAGGCATAGAAATAAACGTTTTGGACACAACAATACTGATCCTATGGCTATTTATTTTTTAGTATTTGCTTTTATTATTTTAATAGCATCAATAGTGAAAGACAAGTAAGCAGGGCATCGCCAAAGTGCAACAACCTGAACATGACTCTGCCATTCTAACACAAGAATATGCGTCAGTTTAAACCAATCCCCCATAGGTCTGTCTATGTTTTATGGCATTTGGTCTGGGGGAAGGTCAATCTTTTATGAATTGTAATGTAAATCCCTTTGTTGTCCCACAATTTGGAAATTCACTCTGCATTTGACCAATCCTCTTGGGGAGCAGTGGGCTGCCATTGTGTGGCACCCGGAGGGCAGTGTAGGGTTAAAGGTCTTGCTCAGGAACCCAGAGTGCAGGCCGTGGGGATCGAACCGGGTACATGGAACCTTCTCAGAGCCCAAGCTACTGCTTTAACCACTAGGCCAACACTCTCCAGAGTGTTACCAGCTGAAAGCTGAGGAAAAGCATCCACACAGCATTAAGGTTCCACTACCTGTTTTCTCCTTAAGTATAGTTCATTAAGGGTGAAATGCCATGTTTTAACTATACATTACACGTAACACACATATTATATATATGGTCGCCTCTAACCAACTATCTGATGTGTCCCCCTATACTGCAAACTATGAGTAAAAGCTGGACAGCAAAAACTTTGTAGCAGCAGTTTTAATTTTATTGTGTAAATAAAATCCATATAGTTGTTGTTGATACAAATCCACTGTACATTATCAAAAGCATCATGCAACTTTGATTAAACTCAATTTGTTTTATTTTCTGGCAAGTTCAGGTGTTGGGGATTGTGGAAGTGCTGCATAGGGGTGGGAGGTTTAGTTCCCCACCCACATGTTGTTACAAACCAACATGGAACCACGTCCTTGCACAACCTCTCCATTACCCAAGGACGGGGTGGGGGGGTCAAGAAGTGAAAAAGTCTGCAGACCCTGTGTTAGATTTTATAGCTCTCTTTCAGTAATTCTTTCAGTAATTGTCAGATTGGGGGAGCGAAGGTCTTGTCAAGAAAAGTGGATCTCTGCAGCTCCTCCAAAGTTACAGTTGATGCTACCCCTGCCGTGTCTTCCTTGTTTGCAGTTTTGTTATATTATTTCCAGATGATGGACTGCAAAGTGAGCTGATATATGCAAACCTTGACACGCTGTTTCATCTTCTAACTCTCATCTAAACTTCACTTCTTAATTTCTGACCTGCATGCTGAGATTAAAATGGACACCAGTGGATTCTAAAGGGAAGTATTTGCTCTAGATTTAATTAAGGGTGCTGGAATGAAGGAGGATTTAATATAAATCTATACACCTATTTTTTTAACATAAAATACAGGACGACATTTTTGTCTGTCACCCACCCTTCTTATTGTACGTTCAGAACTGATCTAAAATTGAAATCATGCTTCTACACATTTAAAGAAGCTGAACATCTGTTACCCGTTAGAACTGTAAAAAAAGGGCAACGAAAAAAGTTGTAAAAGCATGTTAAAAATCCCAGCCATTATTACACCTTCTTCTGAAATGGTAATGGTTTAAAAATATGGCCAAGCTGCTTTTCCCTGTCATTCGCACATCCCGGAATGAAGAGCAGAAAAAAATACAGATGGTTATTATTATTATAGTGATTTGGACAATTAAACATACCCCTGTTAACAGAACGCTTATACATATACATCCATAACATAGCATTCAATTCAATGTTAAGTTACCCAAGTATGTGTTGGTATAGAAGCATGAACTGTCAAATGTTTCTAGGCCAACATCCTCTCTATAGACAGGCCCATTGTTCCGCATGAGATCGTAGCCTCCCACTCTTTTCTCCTGGCCTGTCAGCCTTACAGTATGATTAGATACAATCTCTTAATGCTTGTCATCATCTATACAGACTTTATCTTGAAGTCCGATTATATACTAGTCCATCCTTAGCTTTATAATCATAGCTTGCAATTCTTTTATACGGAATAAAAACTAATATTTTCAAAGTCTGCATTGAATGAAAATACAGAGAGCTCTAACAATTTATCAAAGTGAAAATGAATCATTTTACCTTCCCTCCGTATCAATAATGTTCAGAGTGTCCTCCAGCAGTCTGTACTTCATCTCATAATCCTCCTGATTGCTGGGCAGGTATGATGGCGATGCATTCACCTCAATTAACCACCTGTGAAGAGATGGAGGATGGCATTCAGCAAACATTTACTTACTCTTTGGAGCCAGAGGGATAGAAAACCCTACATGACAGCTGTTCATATTTATACAGTCCCTCTGTGGATAATTAACTCACCGTAAAAATAATATCATAGCATAGCTATTTTATTTTATTTTAGACAAGTATATCATATTCCATGTTGGTTTATCTGTTGTTTTTATTGTGAACAGAGCAGGAGGATTGTAAAACAGGCAAAAGCTCACTCTGGTAGTTTAAATAAACACTGTTTGAGGTTCTGGTCCAGTAGAATGTCATAACCATAGAGCTCAAAACAGTGTTTGTCATTTATAATGACCTTTTGATGTTGAATATGCTATTTGCAACCCTAAATAAGTATAAAATCAGAACAATGAGACACTGGCTTACCTTTAATGCCATATAGCAACATAATGTATTGTTAATTGTTTTTAAAAATGTTGATACCATTTAAACTTCCCAGTAATTTTGTTGGATTACAAACTTGGAACTATTGATTATATGTCAGATCGACACAATGTTGTGGAGAATGGTAAAATGGATGAAAAAAAAACAGCATGTTTTTAATTTTCATTAAAAAAATTAAATTTTTTAAATTTTTTCCTGTGCTGATGGTCAGGCCCCCTTTCATTTATACCATTGGTGTATACAATCTTTATACTAGCTTTAATTGTGGTAATTTTCTCTTTGAAAATAGGTCATAGTTTTGGATGGAGAGCATCGGGGACATGAGTTTTTAAGTGTTGCTGTGGATCCTAAATGAGCTTCAGATGAGGATTCTGACCCGACCACTGAACTCACATTCACATTCAACTGTTACTGCATGAAAAACATATGGCACTTGTTGTTTTTCATCACCAACTAGATTTTTTTTAGTAAAGTTCTCAAATATTTTGCCAAAATACAATTTTTAAGCAGTTTACAGTTAGAGATTAGATTACAAAGCATAGCTGGATCCCTCATTTACAGTATTTATTTCTCTCTAGTATTAGTATACTGTTTACTTTAGAGAGGTTACCAAGCACGATATTGCATGATAAACAACTAATGTCAATTTTTCTTCTGAATATAAATACGGGTAGTTTAAGTACCACTAGAGCATATGTACCACAGTTTATCAACAATTGATATCAGCTTTTGACTAACTTCCCTATAGAACTAAGCCTCTGAAAGGTTTTTATTACTGGATTTTACTCTATTCAGCTGGATTTATCTTTCCATTAACTCACACTGGTGTCCCTGTCACTAAGGGAGGAAATCCTCCACACAGCATGATGCTGCCAATACCATGTTTCACTGTTAGTTCACTTCCACACGATGTTTAGCAGTAAAAAATACTTTTGCAATGTATTGTACAATTTATTTTTACTATACATACCTTTTCTGGATCGTAGTCAGACGCAGTCTTTTGAACAGACACGTTAGTGAGGTGTATGTCTGAAAAGCAACACTAAGGAGAACAGAAATCTGAAGGAAAAGGAATCTGACAAATTGGATTACACTGAACTATTTCATCCCAATCTTTGCAGGGGAGTTTCAAACACGCATGAAGGGATGCACTTATCGTCAATGCTGCTGAGGGAAAAAGTGCTTGAGATGCGAGCAAAACCATCTCTGTATAACCATGCTCTTAAAGGAACGTACTGAAATAAAAGGACAATATGCAGATATAATGATGCAGTAATGTAGACATGGTAAATAATACCAAATGCTTAAAGGCTTAAGCATGGACAGGACATAAACTCTCAGATCAAATTTCCTGCCTGTCATAATGAAAAACATCAGGTTTTACAACACATGGACATAGGATTATATGATATCTTATATACTGTACAGCATACTATTTTTATTATTCCAGCTCATTACCATTAATCAGGTAAGGGTTCTCTATGTATCTCTGTACCATGTACATTTCCAAGTGTGCTGAATCTTTCTGCTCCTCTCTGCGGGAGCTTTCCTGTCGAAAAAACAGGTACAAAAGTCTGATCACACAGATATGGAATTTAAATCCAGATTTTAACTAACTAATTCCCCAAAGAAGACATTTAAATGAAAATTAATTACCTTCTCCCAGTCTATAATGTCTTTCAGTTTTCTGAACAGGAAAATCCCTTTGCCATGAGATTTTCCTACCTAAAATCATAACAATGTTTCTTGGATCTTCTAATTAGAGAGTAAAGTATAATTTTTCTTTTTGTTGTCCATTTTAGCTTATTGGCTTCATGATCCAAATGCTGCCCGGGCTTCGCTTGTTCTCCTCTACAAAGAGATGATATTCGCTGAGAAGAACAAAGGTGCCTGGGGAAAAAAATCACATTTAGAGGCTTCAACGGTGCCGACTTCCTTTTCAAGATTTTTCTTTTTCTTTTCTTTCTCACCTTTCCTCACTTTTTCCACTGTTACTTAAAGCTTTCCCTCTAGATGTCTGCAAAGATAAAGAAGACTTAATGCAAGCTCCCTTTTTTTTGTAAAAATAACTTAAGATAAATAAAACCTTGAACTGTTTCTAATTTATTTGTGATGCTTTAATGAGACCTGCTTTATTTCTATTCAGAGGGTAATATTCAAGTCTTTCCTGAAATACAATTTAAGGTAGAAATTGGGGGAAAATGTAAATATCAGCTACTATAAAGGAACATAGTAGCTTAAATAAGAATATTTCTTCCCGTGGTTTTGATCACGCTGGAGGACATGCAGCATATGTATCGGTTTACCTATTTATTGCCAATTTATCCCTCAACCGGATTCTTAAAATGAGTTCTGCATTTGATTTCAACAGGTAATTAAAGTTTTATGAGGTTTTTTTGGTGTAGGTCAGAATGCTGGGCAGATACGTAAAATCAGTTTCCATTTTCATATCCAGTACTTTCTTCTCTTATTTTGAGAAACAGGCTGGCCATCTTCAAACGGCAAGTTTTCTATTTTTTTCCCAAGGAGTTTACAGGACTTACTTTTCAACCACAGTTGTAAAATACATCTTAATTATCAGCCCATTTAACAAAATAATTATTCTGAGAGTATTTATAGCATATAAAACCCTCATTTGTATCCCAGGAATTCAATTATTCCACATAGCTCATTAGAAGCGATGGGAAACATTTCCCTGGCCTGGCTAGGGAAGCATCACACTCTGTTACCCAATCACTTTAACTATGTTGTGAGATTCAGGTTATATGTTATTGCTCATCCACCAGAGAGCACTGTTGCTGCAATCTAAAATGTTTGACCACAATTACTTTAAAAAAAAGAAAGAAAAAAAAAAGTAATTTTGGTGCCAAATAAATGGAAAGTTGTCAAAAAAATCTATTGATATGAATGGGTAACAAAACTACGGAAGAGGATTAGGGCCACTGGGGGGAAAAAAAAGTTAACTGATTTTTACATTTTACTTCAGTTTAGTATGGGAAAAAGTCAGAATTTTTTTTTTCTCAGAATTCTGACTTTAATCTCAGAATTCTGACTTTTTTTCTCAGAATTCTGACAGATAACAAACATGTTAGCATCAAGCCATAGCCATGTCTGTTTTAGAGACTAGCTCTCCTGTTTTAATGACTTCCTGCTCCTCTATTAATGAGGGGACCCCTCGGGCATGTAAAAAGTTGCCTAATTCCGTCATTTTCCACCAATGTGTCACTGGCCCTCTCAAACAACTCACGTCTTTGTCAGTGAAGCTGAGTGTTTCCACATCTCTACCTTCATGGTGCCCATCTACATTAAGATCCAAAATTTTGAGATTAGAGTCAGAATTCTGAGATTAAAGTCAGAATTGAGAATAAAAAGTGAGAATTCTGAGATTAAACTCAGAATTCTGAGAAAAAAGTCAGAATTCTGATTTAGTTACACATCATGGTTACACAAAAACCAACAGAACCAAAGGGGCTGTTCCAAATAGAGTTCCAATATGAAATATCTGGTTCATATTTTCTAGCTGCCTGTTTGTATACTTTTTTTTGACGGGTGAGACATTACAGAGCAATTAAACACTAGACTTTTTGACAGGGTATATTTGAAAAAA
>NW_015151796.1:109731-134977 GCF_000732505.1 Cyprinodon variegatus | reverse complement strand
TTTTCAGTCTCTTTCTTTGATAGTTCCAATATCAACCACATGGGGGCGCCACAATATCAAATAAGTAATGAAAAGGTAGCCATTGTTATTCTGCCTTTAGTTACGTTTAGATTTTTAAACTTTACCACTCCACTTCAAACCAAGTCGATGCTGATGTAAATTCTGTAAATAAATTCTGGTTGCACTTTGATCAAAAAAACACTTCCTTCTTCATACGCTGCCTCTAAGTACACATTGACATCAATGTTGATTATTCTGTATTTATTTTATGACTAAATGTGGTTAATCATGCTTCTACTGTATATAGCACATTCTGGTTATGTTGATCACTTTGTTATTGTTTGTATGTTAAGACAAAGATAGAATTTAGGGTTGTCAAAAGTATCGATACTCAAAAAGTATCGATACTGAAACGTTGTATCCGGATACAATACTCATTTTCAAAAGTATCGATACAGTGGCACCTAAGCAGTCATTCATCTAAAGTGCAGATTAGAGGAAAATGCACTTTCAGAACACTGTGTGATTGAATAATTCTGTGCACTTTTCAGTTTCAGACTTTTTTTTGTAAGATAATAACTGATCTCCTTTATTAAAGACTAATAAAAACATCAGAATAGCCCATAATGAAAACGACTTGCAGCTCATTTTGAATGTGTGTGGTCAACCACCACACTATCCCACACTGGAAAACAAATCCATTCAGACTTTTGTGCGAAATTTTTGTTTCACAACTTTCTCACTGATCAGATAAATGATCACTCAAGATATTGTAGGTGTTTTCCGGTATATTATTACATATTTTGCTTTTATATTCAAAATGAATTTTATTCGTAACCACATGGCAGATTAAGCAAAATAAGATTTGTTAGAGTAAAGTAGGAGAGCTTAAATCACAAACAGATGATGGGAACAAAGCCTTGTTTCTTTTTTTTCTTCAATAAACCTCACCCTGGAGAGCCTGTAATAAAGAACCAATTATTTTTCAAACTGGCTTCTTTCTGTCCAGAGACACATTGTTCACATTGTTCTACAAAAGAAGGATCTGTAAAGTGGTTTGTGCGTTTCTATGCAATATTGATTCTATAATTTATAAAACTACTTTTTGTTGAATTGCATATGCAGCTTTTTTTTTTTTTTTTTTTGGGGGGGGGGGGGTGGCATGGGGTACGGTATATCCATATAAACTTTGTACAGTACCTCTAGAGAATTAAATCATGATTAATACTCATGCTGATTTTTACAGAAAATAGAAAAATTTGCATTCTTTTTCAAGTAATCTCGCAGATCTTATCTGGTGTAAAGCCAGAACTTTCACTAGGTCATTATATCTATTATATATATTATATATAATTATATATAATATATATAATATAATTGAGTCTAAACCATTTAATTGTAGGCCTGGATGGATGATAAGGATTGTTCTTAATGAAGGTGAATCTCCACCCTTGTCTCAAGTACTTTGCCAACTCCCAAGAGTTTTTGTCACTGCATAAAATTAAAAACATACATGCAGCACGATGCTGCATGTATGTCTCTATATCCAACTGTTAATTGTCAAAAGATTCTCCACCTGGCCTGACTAATGCTATTTTCCCCAACTTTTCAGTTTTTCAACACCATGTCTTGGTAAATTTGTTGTTTTTAATCTTATTTTTACATTTTTAGATTGCTTTTGTACATCCAAACCATTCAAATTTTGTGTATTTCTTTTTATAACCAAACACTATCTCATGCTAATTACAATTTCAAATTTTAAGGACATGTAAATGATAGGTGCTTGAGCAGAAAACAATCCAACCTTCTCTCTTGTTTTTCTCTATTTAAACAACTTCCCCTCCTCGAGCAGCCAGCTTAATGTGGTGGAGGGGTTTTAGTGTCTGGATGATCCCAAAGGCTATATTGGTGTGGGCTCAAATGTTCCGAGTAGGTTCTCCCAAGGTTTACAGGCTCTGGGTGACATGTCAGACAAAGAGCAGTTGACAAAGCCCCCCATGATGAACAAAAAAATTGAGACACATTACATCACCTGGTTCAGCTGAGCCCCTCCCCATGATTCCATCATTCTGCTGGAGGACTTCAACACCCATGTAGGCAATGAAACTGACACCTGGAGGGGAGTGATCGAGAAGAACAGACCCCAGTTCTGAACCCAAGAGGTGTTTTATTAATAAACTTCTGAGCAAGTCACAGATTGTCCCTTAATGAATACCATGTTAAAATAAGGATACCCATCTATTGGTTGTCATCAAAGCCATTCAAAAAAAATGTCCACTGCCTCCGGAGGGGAAAGCAGTGCTTTCCTACCCTGTTTTCAGTGGGAGGGGGCAGTTGCTGACCCTGAAAGAGGACATCATTAGACGGTGGAAGGAATACTTTCCGGATCTCCTCAATCTTGGCTTCAGGTGTATGGAGTCAGGGGCTTTATAGTGTCTGTGCAAGTGGAGCAGGAGGCTGGTACGCATTGCCAGCATTAGGTTCGGATGTGTTCCAGGTGTTTGTTGGACTCCACCACCGCTGTTCATAACCTTTGTGCACAGAAGTTCTAGATGTAGCCAAACACCGGAGGGGGTCTGGTTTGGGAACCAGAGAATCTCGTCCCTGTTTTCTGCGCATGATGTGGTTCTGATGGCTCCCTCCTACCAAGTGTGAAGCAGCCGAAATGAGAATCAGCTCCTCCAAGTCCACGGCCATGGTTCTTGACCAGAAAATGATGGCCTGTCCTGTTCAGGTTGGAGTAGAGTCCCTGCCTAAAGTAGAGGAGTTAAAGCATCTTGGGTCCTGTTCACAAGTGACGGCAGAATAGAGCGGGAGATAGATAGACTGAACGGTGCGACTGCTGTTATCATGCAGACTCTGCACCAGTCTGTCATAGTGAAGAGAGTGCTTAGTAAAAAGGGCAAACCTCTTGATGTAGCAATCGCTCTACATTCCTTCCCTCACCTGTGGTCATGAAACCTGGATCATGACCAAAAGAACGAGTTGCCAGATACAAGCAGCTCAAATTAACTTTCTCTGCAAGGTGGCTGGGCACTCCCTTAGAGATAGGGTAAGGACCTCAGTTTTTCAGGGGAGACTCAGAGTAGAGCTGCTTCTCCTCCACATTGAAAGGAGTCAGCTGAGGGGGCTCGGAATTCTTTCCCGATGCCCCCTGGATGCCTTCCTTGGCAGGCGTTACAGGCACGTCACAACGGGAGGAGGTCCAGGGGAGAACCCAGGCCAGCTGAGAGACTATCCAGTCTTATCCCAGCATTCAGGCTTACCTCAGCAGAGCTGGAGGTGTCTGCAATGATGGAAGTCAGGTAGTCTCCCACTTTATCCAGGACTGCTGCATTCCTGGATAAAGTGGGAGATAAGTACGAGCCAAGTTAACTTCGGAATAAGCCTAAGTCGAGCTTCTCCTCTTAATGCATGCATGCTGTCTTCCATGGTTTTCTGGGGCACTGATAACATATACCAAATTTTTCTGATGTATTCTTTTTTGTTAAAGTTACGCACAACTTAAATTAGCATTTTACATTAAATCACAACAAATGCATTACAGTTTGTGGATCTTTTTACTTCATCCCATATTTCAGTGCCATCACAGATCAAAGTTAAACCTGAACCACAAGTTTCCGTTTAAATACCACAGCAACACAGCATTTCCCAGCTTCATGCTTAGCTCTTTGTTACACAATTTTATTCTTGACTTGCCAGTAGGAAACTTTGACAACAGTCAGTTGAACCGTAGGTGCTTTTTTAAGCGAGATATCACAATGTTTTTTTTTTTTTTTCCTTTTCGGAGACAGCTTATCTTTACTTGCTTCTGTGAAAGATTTTTTCATTAGGTTTGGCATCCCTTCCTCCTAGAAACCACTGTCTGTCTCTTCTAGCAGCTGTACATGGTAAACGTATAATTGCGGCTGACCACTTGTTCTTATGCAGCATTAAAAATTTTTTCACTTTATCTTTACCGGTATCTTGGACTGAATATTGTTTTTGAGGACAAACCCGCAATGGGTTTGTCTCTTTTAAGCATGCAGCCTGTTTTCTCTAAGGAAATCAAATTAAATTCCAGCTTTATTGTCCAATTTAAATTGTCATATCCAATATGAAATTTCATTTTATGTGACTTCCCTGTTGGTCTCAGTCTGAAAATGCTGTCTTTATCACTGCAGGAGTTTGGCACAAATCTTTACCAATTACTGTGCGGTATTTCTCAGGTCATATATTTTCCAGAAGGTGAAAATCATCTTTCGTGATGAACTGTATGGTCCTCAGCAGCTAAACCACAAGCAAGGAACTTGTGGGATTTAGAGCCTAAGCTGCAATCCATCTCAGAGTTATGTTGCTGACTTTATAATCTACGATGCATAGTGCTTCTCCTTGAAAAGATGTTCCATTTGGTAGGCTTTATACTGTAAGCATCGCACAGTTTTTGCATAACAAAAAGGTTTAAATCCTTAAGGTTAGTCTTAGAAATGTAAAAAGGAGAACTTCACACTATGCAGGAATTTGTTTAAGGTTAGAGAACAGAGAATATTCAGTGCCCATTTTGAGAATTTCTGATCACCTTAATCCCCTTGAAAGCATATTTTAAATATGTTTTATGAAACTGACCATAATAAAAGAAAAGAAGTACAGGACTGTATAGTTGAAGCAAAATTAAACATGTTTTTGCCCATAGAATCTGACAAATGTATGTTCTGCCTTTCTTTATTCTAATAGCTCTAAACAGAAGTAATTGTAGCCAACTGCTTTCAGAGGTAATCTAATTGGATAATTTTAGTCATAAATGCTAGATGTCTGTAAACATCTTGCAAGATTTTCTAGAGAAAAATAAACATGCTGCATCATGAAAACAAGGAATAAAGCAGAATGATCAGAGACTTTAAGAAATGCTAATTTGCAGTTTGGCATCGGCCATG
This sequence comes from Cyprinodon variegatus, assembly GCF_000732505.1. Taxonomy (NCBI): domain Eukaryota; kingdom Metazoa; phylum Chordata; class Actinopteri; order Cyprinodontiformes; family Cyprinodontidae; genus Cyprinodon; species Cyprinodon variegatus. Next base: position 130,064 of record NW_015151796.1, on the reverse strand, counting down.
TGGTCGAAGAGGAAGAAGGTGCGCTGGTGAAATAAGACCAGAACTAAATAGTTACGGCAATATACAAAACTGGATTTATGCAGGAATGCTGACACTGAACATGCCTCTGACCAGTGGTGGACAAAGTACTCAACAGTATTGCTTGAGTAAAAGTATTTACACTTAATGTCAAATCTTACTCAAATACAAGTTACTCAGTCAAACATCTACTGAAGTTAAAGTACTGAAGTTCTAGCATTTGAAAATACTTACGTTTTCAGGAGTACATGCAATTAAAAGTATGTAAATATTCAAAAAAGGCTAATTATTTTCTAATATAACAGAACCTCGTAACTTTCAGAAACCACCTGATGTTTTCCTGCATAGAGCCATCTGCAACTGATTCTACACCGCCTGAAAAGAACTTCAGCATAAAAAGGCCGCAAAAAATAAGGACAGCTAAGTTGATTGTTTTATTTAAAAACAAACCGAAAGAAAAAAAAGAGCCTCTTGATTCTCTTCACACTTTAATTATGGAATAGAGGTTTAGAGTTGACTATATTACCGCAAAGAAACCACAACTCTGATTTTAGAACTCATCCTCCAGAACAATTCGACACAACAACAACTAACGCCTTAATAAGATGTACAAACTACAAACAATATGTGCCCTGAGTTTCTCACATTTGTGGGACGTCATGCAAATCTCTAAAACAGTGGTGTCCACATTCAGTCCTAAGGTCTGCTGCAGTATCTGTTCAAAAAGCTTTTCAATAAAGAAAAAAACAGCAACAGCAGATTATAAAGCTAAGCTGAGCCAAAAGAAACAAATAACTAGCAGTTTCCCCTAAATGTACTGGAGTAGAAAGTACAATATTTTACTTTGAGATGTAGTGCAGTGAAAGATATCCGTGAGCCCCCAAAAATGACTCAAGTAAAGATACTAAAAAAAAATACTTAAGTACAGTAATTAAGTATTGTTACTTTGTTACTTTCCACTATTTTCTTTTGCAGGAAAAGAAAAGCTATTAAGAGAGAGAAGACAGTAGACATGAATACAAGACAAGAGCTGCCCCTCAAACAACAGATGTAATTTAGATGTTGGCTTTTAGGCTAAATCTGGTCAGTCCATTATAGTCTTGATTTAGCCCAGAAATCGTTGTTGAAAATTGGGCTGTGTTTGGTCAGTCTGATTTTGGAAGCCATTTGGCGTCATTTGGAAGTAAATCATGTTGTCTTTTCAATGTCTTCTCAGCTAATTTTTGCTCAGTGGGGTAGAAGGCGTCACAATGGGACAGAAGATCACCCTCAGTTAGGGCAACAACAGCCAGCGATTCAGAGAGTGGTTTAGATCAAGGGATGTTAAGAGCACATTCACAGTGTTAGTCCAGTCCAGGAATTGATACATGGAAGTGGGAAAGTGTATTTCATCACATTTTGCTTTCATACAAGATAGTTGCTATAACTGCTCAATAAGTTTTCAACCAGATTTTGAATGAAGAAGAAGGAAAAAGAAAAGTCAGTCTCATGAGGTTTCTTTTGTAACTTTGGTGTCAAATGTTCAAAATTTTGTGCACCTGTACATCCTTTTTTTCTCCCCCCCCCAGCTTTTTTTTATTGTCATTACACTGTCACAAGTAAAGAGCAACGAAATAAACTCTCTGCATTTAACCCATCTCCTTGAGGAGTAGTGGGCTGCCATTGTGGGGCACCCAGGGAGCAGTGTGGGGTTAAGGGTCTTTGTTCAGGGAGCCATAGTGGTAGTCCGTGGGAATGGGGCTCAAACTCAGAACCTAAGGATTCCAAGCTCTATGCCCTAACTACTAGGCCGCCACTCACGAAAGCAGGCATTAGTGTGAAGGGTGTTGCCTAAGGACCCACATTGGCAGCTCATTCCTCCCAGCTGGAGAGGAACCCAGGCTTCCTGTTTGCAGGACAGTTGACTTACCACTTGAGCTAACCAGCCACTAGCTGGATACATGGAGCCCCACATAGTATTTTCAAACAATTTTATTAGTTTTGCGCTGTTATTTATTTTCTTCTTCTGCTGCTGCTTAAATGTGTTATTCTTATATCAAACCATCTCTCTCTGCTTTCAGTATGCTGGGACCAGCAAAGTGTGTAAGGTATGGCTCTCCTGTGTGTTTCAGGGTTTGCTGATAGGTTTCCATTGTTGTAACCTGCAGTAGAAATCTGAGTCTGGTATAAAAGGATTCAAAAGGTCTGCTGGGAAAGCACTGTCGTATAGGATGGCTCAAAGTCTAGACATAGATCCACCTGAGAATTCCGGGAAAAACCTTAAAATCTCTATTCAAATATACCATCCAATATGTTTATCTTGGGCGATTTTCTAAAAAATGAGCAATGAACAAATTATTAGCATTTGACAAACCATCTGCCTTTTCATTTTCCAAATTATATGACTCCTTGTGTAGAACTATCACCTAAAATCCTGATTTAATAAACCTACAACTGTCATTTAATAGACTGGCACATATGGGACATCATTTTAGAATTCTGTTTAGCTTTCCATAACCAAACAACTTGAATATTTCTTCTAAAATAAGCTACAGACAAAGGATCTGGGCAGAACCATGTAAGCCTTACAAGGGAAAATTCTCTGTTGATCCCTTTATCCCTGAAGGGGACATAGTTTCATCATAATCAGACCAAGAGGGTTTACATGACTTTGGAATAAAATACATGAGTACCACCTGTTTATTGCTTCTCTGCTCCCTAACTTAGTAAAAATACCACACTATAATGAGCGTTAAAATCTCTTGGCACTTCAAACAAATATGTTTTCTAATAAAACATAAGAAAGCACAGCACAATAACAGGTCAAAGTGGGATCTGAAATTCCTCTGGAATGTGATGTATTCCTTAATGTTTCCTTGTTCTTGTTGAAGTTTGTTATGATGATTTTATTTTGCTACAAGGCCATACGTAAACGGCATAATTCGAGGGGGCAGCTGGTGTTTAATTGAACCTAATGTACTGTTTTATAAAGTATAAATGTATCTGACCTGTGAACAAATGCTGTGAAAAAAGGCAAGAGTAAAGGATTGTGTCAAGCTTACCTCAGTATCTAACATGTAAGATCAAATATTTAAGCTAATTATGAGTTCAATTACAAAAGACAAACACTTTAAAACCGTAAATGTGTTGCACAACTCAAGGATAAGGGAGAGATTTGTTAGAGATACTATTATGTTTACTACTTTCAGTTTCATTTTATTGCCTACAATTAGCGATGCCAAAACCAGTTTACCAAGGATATTTTATTACCTTTTTACTTAGTTGTGACTGCCCACTTATAGTAAATAACTAACAATAAACTCAAATTGCACAAGCAGATTTAATAGATCAGAATGCACAAGGTCTTTCACAGCATGCACACATCCTGAAACCGCTAAACCACACACAGCCAACTTTTCTGATAGCGCTCTGTCTCCACAACTCTGGTGAGGAGAAAGAAAACAGAATATGGTCTTAATTTATCTGGAATTCCTTCTGTTTCCCAGCTTGGGGATTGTGCCAGAGGACTTGGGTATGGCACAAAACCCTAGCCTTAGGAAATTTGGGAGGGGAGCAGAGGGCAGTCATGAGTCAAAAAAAATTTGGCTTTAGTGGATACTTTAGTAGGACAGTTAATTTATCCAATCCAGAGAGTAAGGATGTGAATTGCTTGAGATGTACATTATCTAAAATAAACTAAAAAAAATGAAGTCATAATTCTTTTCAGGAGGTAATGTGTTTGCTTCATGTCAATGTTCTGCATATGCATTTCTATGCTTGCTCATAGCTTTTGGTCTACTTCTTTCATCTTTACGTAATTATTTCCACAAGTTAGACAGTGCCTTCAGACATTGTTATTTTAGCAAATCCAAATAGCTCAGTAGATTTCCTCCTTGTTATTCTGTTTTAGGCCATCTGGCAACCTGACATCTAAGAGTAATAAACACCCAAAAGAGGCCATGCAACTTAAGGGAAATTTGAGTTGCAGGCTCAACAAGTGAAGTTTGCTTCGATAACACCGGTTTGATCGTGATAAGATGCCACCCGCAACTAAAACTAATTTGTTCTGTGCTCCAGACGTCAGTCACATTGCTACTGCTAGCACCTACATCACTGCCATTCGTTAAAAAGATATTCCTGTTTAATTGTTACAACATATTTGGCTCACAATGTTGTTGTTCTTTTTCCCTGCAAGGTTGAATCCATCTAGGGTTGTGTGTATGGCCTCATCCACCCTTTGCATTCCTCTTTCAATCAACATAACTCTGGCTGCCTGGGATGTGTTTTCAGGATCAGCACCCATGCAATATTAGCCCTTGATCAGAGTGTCAAAGCATAAGATAAACAGTGGTAATGTTTTAATTAGTATGTGTTGTTTGTGCACGCCACTTTACTTTATTAAGACCTTCTTAACAATGTTATTGGGATATTTAAAACATGCTTTATTTTTAAATGTAAATAAAAATGCACCCTGTTTTTTTTTTTAATGTGACAGTGCACATAAAGGTGAATAAAGTTTTTTTTTAAACTGTGTAACTAAGTAACATTTTGATAAGACACCCAGCTCAGAATAGCCACATACAACACAGAAAGATATGAGATTATATAGAGATTATATAGTGGACACCGATGAAAAAAATACACTATCAGAAGGGGAAAAATATCATAAATGTCACAGTCTTGTTTCTGTTATGCTTTCTTTTGAGTATTCAGTTTTACTTTGCTCAATGTTTTCTAGTTTTATTGGTTTAATTCTCATTTTGCTGTTTTTCTGGTTATATTTTAGGTTTTCAGGTTTTTACTTGTTGGAGGATAAAAAGTGCCAAAATTAAATAAATAAATACAGCATTAAATAAATAATTAAATGTGTCAATAATTAATTAAATGTGGAATTAAATAAATAAATGTGTCATTCATTAATTAAAACCACGTCACTAATATAAAGTGCCACAATTAAATAAATAAATACAGCGATAAACAATTAATTAAATGTGTAATTCATTAAATAAATAAGGAATTTAATATATAAATGTGTCATTAATTTAATAAAATACGTCTTCATTTTCTTTAAAAAATATATATAATTATTTCAGTGTGCATTTAATTATTTCATGGTCCTGTGTTGCAGTGCATCGAAACCATTAAAAGAATCTGTCAAACTCACCCATCAAAGTTAGGGGGCAGTTATCTAACATCTGATTTGTCACCCTGCACATTAAGGCGAAGCTAATCGATTACAGAGACTCGATTCGTCGTTAACCCCCCGTATTTATTTATTTCATTTCGGCACTTTTTATCCTCCATAGTTGCCCTCTGTTGCCCTCTAGTGCTCTCCTTTTTTCCTTGCTCCTTTCCAGTCTGCTATGTTCACACCTGCTCCCAATCTGCTCGTTAGTCCTCTCTTTGTTCAGTCTCTACTCCGTGTCACTGAGTCTTCCTCGTCGTGATTGTTTTCCCCCCTGATGTCTCCATGGTTTCTGGTTTGTTTGACTTTTTTTATGCTTGATTTTGGGATTTTTGGATTCCTGCCTCAGTTGTCTGTTAACATTTCACTAAATCAACAAGAAACTCACCACTGCCTACCTGCCTCTGCATTTGGGTCCTCAAACCACAATCAAACCCTGACAGTAAAGAGAAACTGGTAGATCAATTATTAGATGTACAATATTTTTGGCAAAAAATATCTAAAAGTAAATGTTGCATACTCTATAGATAAGGAGCAACTTGTGCCAGAGCCGTCTGTGAAATAGGCTGGTGGCGTAATTGATTGGCAGGAGGGTGTGGATTATTTTCCTCAGTCATTTATCTTTATGAAGTACTGCTTTCATGCTTTTTTATATTTGTTTTGGTTTTGTTCTTTTTTTAAATTTATCATTGGATATGATTATCAGTTTTCTATTGTAACATTTAATACAGAGATTCTTAAATAACAATAATATAAGAATATTAAAAATGGGAGTAAAATATGCAATTATAGTTTCCAGATTGGTAAACATATTTACCATTGGGTGGTATAACAGCATTCTATTAGTAATATAATGCATATAGTATGTTGCATTTCATAAGTTTTCAAAGGAAATGTAAATCAATTGAGATTTTAGGGGAAATTCCTTCAGAAAGTTTTTGTATTTGAAAGGCTACAAGAAATGATCTTGGGTGTTGGTTGAATACCAATTCCTGATGGTAAACCATGTGCATCACGACACATTCTAAAACTGCTTAAAAAAAACAACTTTCTTAAATGGACTATCTGAGAGATGTAGCAATAGACATACAGTAAAGTTGTTGTGCTCCATCTTTCCACAATACTGCAGGTTTATTGTTGTCAAAAATGTAATTTCAAAAAATTATTCAGAAGGTTTCATCTAGCGTAGTTATATCTACCGTTTATCAAAAAATCTCTGACACTTTGAAATACACTTATTAACACTTATTAAACCCCTATTCCAAATAAGGTTTATTAAAATATGCCCACTAGCAACTTTTTAAATTAAAATCACATAAGAACGGCTTAAACAATCCTGGACAGCAATAATACAAGTGCTTTCTCCACACAATTCCACACAAAAAGCCACTTCAATTTGAATTTCTTGTACTTGTTGAGCCCCTTGCTGTCATGCCGTGTGGCAAATGTATTTCAGCCTCCTTACATGTGGTACGCCAATCCTTCTGGCTTTCCTGATAATTGAATCCAACTTTTGCTCCACATGCCTAAGGCTTTTAGTGCCAGAGAAAGTAAGCAAACTGAGAGAGTTACTGAGCCACTTACAGGCTCCATTGTTGGCAGGGTGTTCTAACAATCCAGGTGTTTGAGGAGTTGTGTGTCAAACACAGCTAATGCAAACTATAAATCCTTTGACTGGTTGTTTCAGGTGTGCAAGAAAACATATCTGATTTGCAAATGTTTGTTGTTATGAAGAACTTATTCAAAGATTTCAGCAAACTTAAAACTGTGATAGTAATATAAGATAAGATTTAGTGTGAATTTGGACAAAAATCCTTTTTACCATCAGTTTTTTTTTTTTTTTTTTGGTAAACGAAAGAGTTTTTGTTATTTTTGCAGGCTTAGCAGTTTTATCTTCAAATTGTCCTTATTTCTGACATTTTAATTTATTTTAATTATTTTTATATGGTATAATTGGCAAGCTTTTAAGCACCTTGGTAATGTTCTGTTGTTGTTGCTGTAGAAAAAAGGATCTTATACAATATATCCTAAATCATATTGACAGAAGTTTGTTTGACATTTTGTTTTTACTTTTGACTCCCCCCTCACCCAGAAGCTCAAATCATGCCTAATTATAGGTTATAATTTAACATATGATTAATCCTGTGAATTATTTGATTGGATGGATTCTACATTCCAATGGATTACAAAAAAAGGAAATAAGCTTCATCTCTGTTACGCAGCCTCTGAGACATGTGTGTGTTACATGTGCTCCTCAGTGCTCTGTGGTGGAGGGGGTTGTGGGGTTCAGAGAGGTGTGGGCGTGTACCTTTCCCTCACAGCCCCACACCTTTGATTTTGCCTATTAGAAGTGACACAGAGGATCTTTGCTCCACTCTTTGCTGTATAATTTTACTGATTTAAGCAAGTTTATACCTAATATTAAAAGGGGGAGAATACTTACCTTTTTTTAGGTTTGGATTAATTATATTTTTTTAAGAAGGGAAAGCAAACACAGCAAGCTGAGATTTGCTCGGACCATGTGAGCTCTTCAAGGATTTACAAAGTTAATGGATGCAAAGTTGATCTTACTATGAGTCCTTTTTGGAGAGTTTGACGCTGCTACAATTCTGTGTTTTCACACAAGTATGCTTTTCAGAATACTGACTTTGACTCTGATTCTTCTGCAAGGTAAGTTTTGAAACTTGCGTTTGTGTAGACTGTTCTTGCTTTTGGATGTTGACTTATTTTCCCCCACATCTTCTTATTAAAGGCGCTTTGATGGCCTCTGTTAAATCCGAGAGCAGCCCCAGGATTGTTCCCATTAAAGCATCCGAAGCTTCCCAGCCATCTGAGACCTCGAGGTCCAGACAAAAGCGCTGCACCTGTTATTCCTACACGGACAAAGAGTGCGTCTATTACTGCCACCTGGATATCATCTGGATAAATACTCCTGAGTAAGACAGGCAACTTTTTCATCTGTTCACGACGCATGCATTTGCGTTCAAATGCTTGAGTGTAAAAGCCCCTTTTTATGATGCCACAAGTTTGTAAGGTTTTCTGCTTTGCATATTCAGAAACTGAAGGTTTTTTTATTTTTTTTTTTTTTCATTTTACTTTGCAAAATTACCAACGCCACTCCCAATTGGAATGATGGTGTCTATAATTTTTTTTTTTTAAGCCCTAACACATATTTCTAAGATATAAATGACAGAACTTTGACTAGGCCCTTCTATCAAAATAATGTGCCCAGACAGCTGCAGTTAATCTGGAGCACTGCTGCCCATGTTCTTAACAAAACCTAGAAAGTAGAGCACATTTCCCCAGTTTTGAATTCCTTACATTGACTTGCTGTTTCTCAGAGAATAGACTTTAATATACTTTGTAAATAACCCATTAATTTCCCCCTAAACAGATGGGACACTTCATTTTATAAGGCTGTTTTAAAAACATCTTTTAATTCCTTGTTTTTTGGCACATACATTTATTTTTAGTCTTTGGAACTTGTTTTTAAGTGCTTTCTTTAATCAATTTGTGCTTCTGCCGTACATGTTTCCCCCACGTTTTCTTTAGCATGTAAAGAACTTTGCCTTAAACTAAACTACTGCTCAGCACCTCTGCTAGTGTCTCATATCTTTTGCAGCCTCTGACCTATTTTATTCTTTGTCTTGTGTTTTGCTCTGTTTGTCTTCCTATACACTCTTACCACCTTTTCTTTTTCTGTTAAGAAAAGACATCTGCACAAAATGATGTCACCACCACCATTTTTCACATTTAGATAGTTATTTCAGGGTGCAGTGTTAGTTTTCTGTTACACATAAAAAAAGTTTCGTTTCATGGGACCAGACCACATTCTTCTTAATGGTTGCTGTGTCCCCTGAAAGGTTTCCTAAATCTTTTAGCTAATGACCCACAAAATGTGTAGGACCCAAATTAGATATGTATAAATCAACCATGTGTGTAATGATATTACTAAAGGCATCAACAACCAAAACAGTTAGTTATAGCTGTTTTTAAGTGATAATTTTATACCTTTTTAACCACTGTTAAATCTCTGGAGTGGATTTCAAGACCCCATACTGGTTGATCAAGGACACCAGGTGGGGTCACAACCTCAACTTTGAAAATCAACACCCCACCGAGCTTATGCCAAACTGCAATAAGACAGTTTTACACAGTTCTTTTAACATGGCTTTCCATCTGCCATTATTCCATAAAGTTCAAAGGTGAGGATTGAGAATTTGTCCTGTTAACAGATTCTACAAATTGGTAGTAATGGTCTCAGTATTCCCTCAGCTTGCTCATTAGGGTAAATGGCTTTTTTCCAGATGATGCAATAAAAGGTCCTCCATTTAATGTCACTGATAAAACTGATTGGCTTGTTGTTTTTTTCACCCTTTATATGTCTCTAAATGTTTCTCCCTAAAATCGATGTGATGACTTTATGAGGCTGTTTTTTATTATTATAATTTTTTTAAGTTAAGCGATCAGACTGAATTTATCCATTAGGTGACTTTTGAAACCAGTTGTTTGCCATAGATCTTATGTGGGAGTATAAGATAAAAAACAAGTTTAAGACATACATACATCTTAATTGTCTGATATATGTGAAAGGTAAATGAAAATGGAAACGAATATGTCGTTACATAACTTCATATAAGATATATTGAAGCCTGTTGTATCATTAAAAAAATTATTAATATCCATCAGTATGAATACTTTTGTGAAGGGAATAGAAATTCTGTTAAAGCATGATATGTGCAGTATAGATTATAAAAGCATCTCTAGACAAGATTCTGCTACACATCAACAAAAGGAGGGAAGGAATTGATCTGCTGATTGGCTTGTATTGTGTTTATGCAACTCAGAGAGTCATTTATTTTAAGGGAACACGCTGTTGTCGAGTCACGCCCTGCTATATTCCCCAAGGCTACGCAGTTTTGGTTCAAGTGATAACAAGCCCAGTAGAGACTACTCGTCTCCTCCTAGTTTAAATGCAGATGCTATGTCTTTCTGGTATTGTTTGTTGGAGCCTGCACCACAAAGACATTTCTGCTTGATTATTATGTGTTAGGGTTTATTCAATAGTTTGATTATACTCCTTGCCTTTTTTATTGTATTTCCACTTTGCAGGAGCCAAAATGAAGAAGATATGACTAATGTTCAGTTTGAGGGAACTAAATGTCTCTCAGAATTGTGACTACGTAAATAAATTATCTAAAAAATATGTATTAGCTAAGCTATAAAATATGAATTCAGCTAAACTAACTTTGGTAACCTTTTCCACTGTTTTAAGTTGCTGCTTAAAGTTTTTTTTTTTTATTCCTTTTCTTTTTCAGTGGGATTTATCAGTCAGTAATTCTTTTTAAAAGTGATTTTCAGAAATTAAGAACAGGATTGAATTAGAGGGTGTGCTGATACAACTTTTTCATTTCTGATACAATACTAATATTGCAGCTATTATTATTGATAAATACATTGATAAATTGACCTGATATCAGCATAAATTATCCATGCTTGCATTACCCATTTGCACCGTGGAATTTAGAAAAAGGCTTGATCAAGTGACATTGCTTAAATGGAGAAACAACAATACAATAGTAATTAATCAGTTGGTATTAATATTAATACCAATCAGTTGGTTACATAAACTTTTAACAGAAGCAGAGTGTTTCTATCAGTTTGCATACAGTATATTAGAAATTTCAGATGCTGATAATCCAATATTCTTTTCTTTGCTAATATTGGATGGATTTATGAATATTGGATGGAGGTGCATCCCTCAAGGAAATATAATTGACATATAATGAGTGAAACAAGGGTAAGCAAGGGCAAAAGGCACAGAAATATGTAGCTGAAAAGGGTGTGGTTGGTTTAAAAGCTTTAGACGATAGTTTTATGATAACAGTTTTTTGATTGACATAGAAGTAAAGTAGAAGGACAAGAATGTATTGTCAGATGCACTCTTAGTTTATACACATTGTGTGGTGGGAAACTTACTACACATTGATATTAAAGCATTTTCCTCACTGTCTGTGGTGGTAGCAGTATAATGCTGTGATATTTTCTTTAGCATAGGAAGGGAAGTTGGTCCATGTACCCCGGAAGATGGTTAGAAGGTAAGAGAGGCATTAGCATGAGAAGAAGAATCACCTTCTAGAGGGACAGATATTCTAAAAACACAGCAAGAGGTAGAATAGAATGCTTTAAGTCAAAGCATATTTACAGTATGTGTTAACACCTGTCTCTGCTGACGCAAGCCCAGAGGTCAAGTAACTGAACGCAAAAATTTAAATCAGTTTCTAATTTTACTTGCCATAATTTTGCTTGCACTTGGAAATTATATTACTCTGTTTATTAAGGTATTGGAAGAAGCCTTGCTATGTAAATGACATATAATCTTAGGCCCTTATCTTTAGAAGGTTTGCATGTCTTAAAATAAAGCAAACTTAAGCACTACAAGCACAGCAGCCACAAGACGGTTTTTACAATCTTCGATCACATCAAGCAAAGTGTACAGATACTTCTAAAACATATCGCTGGTCTCTATGTACAATAGCAGATGAAAGTCACAGAGTACCTTTGCATTATTTGCCCTGATAAGTTGGGGAGAAAAAATGTATATTTTAAGATGTTTTTAGTGAGAAAGTGCACCTCAAAATGCCCTCCTTATAATCAGTTAATCAGGTATATGATCCTACTGTTAAACATTCTGCTGTAGTTGTTCTAAACAGCAGCTTTAGCCCTGTAAACAGGGAACGTCTCACTGGGAATCCCCAGCATATCTCTCTTAAACTGGCCAATCACTCCATGATTACTTTAGCTTGGACAGTGAGACTGAATTACAGACAGTTTAATTCAGTGTAATTCAGTCTGGTAAACGACCGCTGACCAATCATAGTGCAGGAGGTGGGACTTTACGATGCATCAATCTTGGCGCCAGAATTACCCATAATACATCAGCACTTTTCTGCTTCCATAACAATAAGCTGGCATCTGCCGTGGAGCATTTGCAATGAAAATGAAGAACATAAGAGAGCAAAGCTTAGCTAGTCTCAGATGTTTTAGGCGAAACCGACAGATCATTCACTGGAGAGTTTTTTTCGATGGCTTGACACATATTCACAGACAAAAAAATTACAAAAACAGAGCTTGTCGCTTGGAGTTTTTGTGTCATATCTCTATCTGTGTGATTAGTTCTAACCTGATGAGGCTAACCCTGCTAGTCCTGCCTTTGAAATCAACCCCTATCAGCACTTTACTTGGCTAATACGGCTTGTATACATTGTGTCTGCTGCAGTTTAAACAGGGAGACAGTGGTTAAAGCATTTTTTGGTGGTACAACCTGCAAGCAGCAGAAAATTAAATCTAATCAATTTTTCCAGCATGTTTTCATATTTGAAATTAAAGAGGTGTTGGAGTTTTCCAATGGTACCGCCACCTGTGGCCTTCTGACCCAATATAAATTCGGAAAAATAGGCTACAGGCTTATAGAAGCATCAGTGCTGAACGTCTGAGGTGTCAGTCTGCTCATCATTTTAATCGTAAAGGGTCAAATAAAAAGGCTAATTTAAATATATTTTTGGGTAAAAACATACATAATATCTCTTTTATGTTGGTTTCAATTATTCTGTAGGAGTGATAATTGGGTGGATGCATCGACTGTCACCTAGCCAGTTCCCAGATCAGTTCATTTTGTTAAGATGCAAAAAGTCAGATTTTGTAACTCTAGCATGTGATTTGCAATTGCTTGATTTCAGGGACACTACATACAGGAGAATATTGGGATAAGACGATGCAGAATGTGAAATTTTCCAGATTTAGGTTTGGAGGGGTTGCAACGTTTTATCAAGTAGCCCGGATCATAGGCCATGAGTGGGTTTTAATTTTTCCAGGTTGTTTATTTGACAGTAAAAGCCGAAGTTGAGTTCATGTGTCGGCCGATGAGTCCACTTTTGCATGCAACACACACACACCGCCATGCAGGCACGCACATTCCTGACAGGGGGGGGGGATTTTTGAGTTGTCCAGGTGTGAGGAGACTCAATTTAATTTGTCGGTGAATGCCTTACCCGATCACTCTTGACACCACACAAAGTGGGATTATCTCTGTTTAACAGACCTGATTATCTTGCTTTGTGAGCTCTCGTTTATTGGTGGCAAGAGGGACTTTTTGTCTCCTATATTCATTGACGGGTTGTGTGCAATGCACGATTATGTTTAATTAAATTAGTATGGGCTTAATTTCTTTTGCAATTATTGGGGCAAGCCACAATTTAAAGTCGAGGGTGTAGGTAAATGTGGCTGTTTAGAGCATGGTCTGTTGTAAATCTGACCCAGGCTTCACTCTCAAAGACATGGGGGTTGTCAGTCGGCGGACAAACAACTCATGTTTTATACTTGATTTTTTATATTCAAATTTAACTGCAGTTATTTATGTCATATCATAGTTTTTTGGGGTGTGATTTTTGCTCTGTTAAAACATGCATTTGAATCCCTTAAAGTAACAGATGTATTTAAAATGGACTTAAACAGAAAGATGACATATGTCGAAACGAGGATTAAGTGTTTTCAACTTAAAGGCATGCATATCACAGATTAGAAGCAATACATTACAATTTAAACTCTAAAACACCCTTTTGTCAGTTTTGACACCTTAGTACCACATTCCAAGCGAAAAGTCATGAAAGCATAATTTTTTTTTTCCTTCCTGTCTTGTAGTGCCAAGATTGCTGCAGGCTATCTCAGATAAACAACTCAATTTATTACTTCAAAGCATGTCAGGACAAACTGACATATTTTAAATACCAAATGAAGTAATGAAATGGAACAAAACAAATTCAACAGAAGAGGAGAAAAAAAACATTTTATATATTGTGGGACACAATATAGTAGACCTTTAAAACCTATAACAAGAATCAATAAGTATTTTTTTTTGTTGTTGTAGTCAATAGATAACATATTTTTGGCTCCATGCAGATAAGTAATAAAACCTTTGTACTCCAGGAAAAGGAAGAACCCAGTATGTTACCTCCCTTCCACTGTCTTGTAAAGTTTCAATGGGTTCAATAAAATTTGGTCCTGTAACAACCAAAAACATAGGTTTCTTTCCTTTGGATTATGATGGGAATGTGACCATGACTATCAGAATTGTGCATAATTGTGTAGAAAGCAAAGCGTAAAACATTTTTTAGATTATTTTCTAAATAAAAACCTGGAAAGTGTAGTGGACCGTTGTGTTTAGCTCCTTTGTACCCAAACACTGTTCATCTGCCAGTCTTTTACTTACTTTATCCAACTTTGAACCCACAGAAGTGCATATTTTTTTTGCAAAAAAGATCAAAATAATAATCTTTGGCTGCACCATTTTAACACGTTTGTATAGTTTGTATTGTTTTAGCTCTGTATGGTAAGCATTGCTGCCTTGCTGAAAGGTAAATAATTTAATACAAAATAATATTTTGCTTTTCTAGATCAACTATATACATTGGGCCCTAATGGAGCTACTGTATCTCAATGTTGCAATGCTAATCTTGACATTTTCCGGCTAACGTTTATTAATATATGGCCTAAAAACAACTGAGTGCTGACTCCTGTGGGTTAAAACATGGCAACTGCATTTAAATTTTTCTGTAGGTTAAAACTATTGGCTTGGTACATGTGTACACCACAACCCTGTGCTCAGATGTAATGGTTTGTTCATCTTAGGAACTCCGAACTGGAGAGTGGCAGTGCAGCAATATCTGAGGCGATAGTATTCCTGTTTACCTCATGTCGGAGGTCATATCTCTGTTGTTCAAATATGGCAACTGTTGTAACCTGAACAATGCTCTGTGTGGTGTTGGGCACACATGAATTGATTATTATTTTTCTGGGGGGGGTGTTATCACATACCTGTAATCAGCATAATTTTAGGTACTTAGATTATTTTGTCATATCAAATTCATAGTTACTCTTCCTTGTTCTGCCCACATTTCAGCTTTACCCCTCCACTCATTCCCACAGTTTGTCCTGCCCCTCAGTGTCCCTTGGTATTACCCAATTTGTCTGGAGTTGAGCAGTTTTAGTTGAACTTTGTCTCAATCTTTTGCAGCCTCCAAACCTTCCCCCCCCCCCCTGTAGTTAATTGTTAAATGCCTTTTCATAAAGCATCTTTTCGGGGTAGAGTACTTGAGTACACTTTACATTAAAATCAGTCATTTACTCACATATTCACACACTGATGGTGGTAAGCTACAGTGTAGTCACAGCTGCCTTAGGGCAGCACTGATGGAAGCAAGACACCACCTGGCCTTTGTAGGGCAGTGTACAGAATTAAACATTGTTCTGTTATTTCTGTTGTTCATTTTCAAGAAAAATATCCTCAGCAAAATATGGTGATGGTATCCTAATATACAGGAAGATTTACGAATATACAGTATGGTGTTTGTTTTCGACTACACAGTATTTTAGGGCCCTGTCACACCTTGAAGATTTAGCTAGTGTATGCCTGCCATCTCAGAATCTCCTAAAATGCTTGCATACGCTGAACCTTCTATGTATTTTATTCAATGTTGGGAGTATACAGAACTTATGTCCAACAACAACTTATGCTTACGCACAGCAGCGTAATGCCCATGAAAAAGCTGCTCCGCCTCAGGCGATGATACTCCCCCCCCCCTCCCAGCTTATGCCAACGATCAGATAACTTACCAGTAACTTATGGCCCAGGTATGAGCATACGCTGGGATACATTTGCCAGATTTTTTGGTATATCAGGCATACGCTGGTCTAAATGTCAAGGTGTGACAGGGGCTTTACAAAAAAGTCAGGAACTTCCTCCACATGTTTGCTGTGCCCACTGCATGATCTGTAGCAAAATGCCATGTTTTCATGGCTTCCTTTCTAAATTTACTCTTGTTTTAGTACTTTTATTAACATTTACTCAGCAACTGTCACAGTCTTGGTTTTGTTATGTTTATTTAGAGTATTCAGTTTTACTTTGCTCCTTGTTTTAGTGTTTAATTATTATTTTGTTTTTCTTGTTAGTTCCTGTCTTCCAGGTTTTCCATTTGTTGTCCTCTGCTGCCCTCTTGTGTCCTCTTTCCCTTGCTCTGTTTTCTGCTCTGTCCTCACCTGTTTCCAATCCTCTCGTTAGCCCTCTCTTTGTCTCTGTCCCCTTTAAAAGCCCTCCCTCTTCAGTTCCTGTTTGCTGGATCCTTGTCTAACGTCTGTCTGCTTACCTCGTCTCTCCCTGGCTCCTAGAGTTTGGTTTCCCTTGATGTCTCCTTGGTTCTGGTTTGTCATTTTTGTTGGATTTTTTGATTCCTGCCTCTGTACCTGTGGACCTCATTAAACCCACCTAAATTCATCTCTGCCTACTTGCCTCTGCATTTGGGTCCTCAATCCAACACCAAACCGTGACAGCAACTGCCTGGTTTAAAGATTCTCCTACATAAAGTATTGATCTCTGCAGCTCCTCCTAACTCAGCTTTTTGACAAATGAAATCAAATCACGCACAATAGGACATAATTCATTAATAATATGTAATCTCTTGAAATCAAATAGTTTTAGTGTTTGTTTTTTTAGGACTTTTGGAGTTTATGGGTACTAAATACAAATCTGCACCACTATTTCCAGGTTTTGATTTGTCCAACAACTTAAAAAAACATGCATCACTTAATGTCTAATAAGGATGCGCTTATTATTGATGAATCCTAATAAAATGCAAAATCCAACATTGTATATAAAGTTGAAAGGGTGTGATAACATTTGGATGACAGTAGAAAACACAGTGTAGTTACTTTTTTGTCATACTTACTGTACAGAACTTTAGTACTTGGAAATTATTTTAACTATAGTGTTGTAGAAGTGTAGCACCCCTTACCTTTTCCTTCTCTCTTACAGTAGCATCTTCAATTTAATTTGTTCCTATACTGAATCTCTGGTGCACAGCTGCCAATCTAAACCAATTAGATAGAGGGTTAAAGAGTATTTTACCCTGAGGACAATCAGATACACAGTTGCAAACAGGCAGACTGAAATGGCAAGCAATGTGAAGTGGAAGCCACAGGCAGCATGTATTTTACACTGCAGGTATTCAGTAAGACCCAGGCAGTCTGACATATTCTGACAAGTCAAGGAGGGAAAGCTATTCATCTGTCAATTAATATTTTATTTCAAATGACAAATGTAGCCTCCTTCCTCACAAGTCTCCCTGTAAAGCCCCTGCTGCGATACTCAGAGCACATTGTATTTCCTTCTTTGACCTTAAAGATCTCACACGTCAAAACACTTGGACAATTTTACTTTTCTTTGAAAAAAAAATATAATTCACAGATGGTTGAAAACAGATGAGACAAAAGACAGAAAAATGAGCGGCTGACAGCATCAGCATTGCAATCCAGATGGGGGGATTGGCGTGAACAGATGATATAGTCAAGGACTTTCTGAATTACTGTTTTAAAATTGATGGATACACATTATATGCCAGTTTGTTTTTCACCCGTTTCTCTGGTATGGCTGCAAGTTTTTACTTGACATGTTATTTGTGGTAGTTGACCAAAGGTGTTATAAAAGGTGCTTAAAATGATCAAAGACAATACATTGATCATCAGTTATTTTATAGGGAAAACCTCATTGTATCACAGAGTTAATCATGATTTTGTTTAGAACACATACTGCAAAATTTTGATCTCTATTTAAAAACTTATATCATTAGAACATTGCTCCTTCAGTGCCACTAAATCCAGATTTCTGTTTGCACTTTATCTTAGGCGCACTGTGCCTTATGGTATGTCTAACTACAGAGGGCCAAAGAGAAGGAGACGTGATGCTACTGCAATAGTGGCTAAAGGTGATCAGCCTCAGATGCGACGCTGCATATGTGCTGTGACTGATGCAGACCCTGGGTGCAGAAACTTTTGCCACTCAAGGTAAGCATGTTTTCAAATGGTAAAACACTAAATCGACTGACATGGATCTATGTAATATGAAATAGGAGTAAATGATGGTGTTTACACCAGATGTCCATCATTATCCTAAACTTATAATGGAAAAAAAAAAAAAACCTTAAATCTGACTAAATTCATTCATGACCTAATTACACTAAGCAGTCTTTTATACGTAAAAAAAATAAATAAATAAATAAATTAAAAATTGCCTATGTAACATGATATATTTTTGAAACTTCCTTTTAACATTAGTCAATGATGAAAACATATTTCATACTCCTGAACTATCTTTGTCATATTTCATTTCAGCTCTAGCTATATGACAATATAAGAACCCCGAGCCTTAGATTACTGTTCAATAAGTATCTTAGGTATGCTTTTAATAACACTGATATTTTTTCCAGGATAAAGCATTACTGTAATTGGGCTTTTGGTTTCTTATCCTAAACATATTGTTGGCCTGAATCCACAGTAAATTTAAACTCTTGGCACTGACTTTAAACAACTATATTAAAAAAAAAAAAAAAAAGAAAAGCCAGTCTTTGTTGCTGTTTGGTAAACGGAACCAGCCCTTTTATCTTTGCTTTGGAGTGTGTGACCTAAACAGCGGAATGATAGCTGCTTTAAGGTCTCTGGTTAAAAATAAATGTATGCCAGTGTCCTACATGACCTGTAACCCTGTTGTTATATCTGTTTTCATAATTAAATGAGATTTATTTTAATAATACAGAGATTTTCATTATTCTTTTCTTTAAAGCCTGCATCAGACTCAACCAGCCAGAATCCTCCACAAAGACCCCGTCTTCGGATGACACAACAGCATCTATAAATCTGCTCCTCTTCCTTTTTCAATGGATTTTTTTACTCTCCTTTATCCCCTTGCTTTTACCCTCCGTTTGGCTCCTTGCCTCCCAGGTACAAACTGTGAAAATGAAGAACTTCGGAGTTGCGCTCTGCCAACATTCCGCAGCATCAAAACTCTTGGAACAAGTTCCATCAGGCCAACAGGTTTCAAGAAGTCCTCAGTAAAATTTGATGCAGACCCCCAGAGGCTATTCCCCCTTTTTGATTCATTTTGAAAGAACCAAAGGATCACTCTTATAATGATAGAAATACAAAACTAATGACTGTTTATGTCAAGCTTCATCAGTTCAGTGCTTGGGTTTTGGTTTGTTTGTTGTCACCTGCAAATTTCAGAATTTGAATAGTCTAATATGGAGTCAGAAAGGGGTCAAAATGTTTGTAAAGAAAAAATAAAAGTTGATATTTAATGTCAAATTTGAACCATATAATGTGAGAAACTAAAAAAGCAAACATAAGTTAATAAGAATTGAATCTAGATTCAGTTTAGTATTCTAATTACAATGTTTGTTTTTTATTGCAGTTTTAGATATATAAAACTGCAATAAATATATATTCAGATTCAAATCACTCTCTGACAGTTAGTTTCTGTATTTAGTTTCAAATTCATCAGGATTTTTGTTTTACTCTTTCAAAGCAGTTTTTTAGACCCCAATCTGAAATATTTTCACAATCTGAACATGAAAAAAACTGATTCGAAAGTGTAAAAAAAAAAAAAAATCCTGAAACTGAAAAAGGAATTTGAAGCTAAAAAAAGAAATATAAATTGAAAGAAAGGGATTTGAATCTGAAAATATAAAACTGCAATTGAAAAGAAGAGTACAAAAAAATTAAAGTGTAATTAAAATGCTAAACTGAAATATGAGTTGTTGTTTTTTTCAAGCTGAGGGTAAGAATTTTGATTCAGTTCTTATTATTTTATGTTTGCTTTTTTTAGTTTCTCAGATTATAAGGTAAAAATAGGAAATTCAATGTCAGCTTATATTTTTTCTGTTTATTCTTTCAGTTCAACTAGGATTTATAAGATTACAAACATTTTGACCCCTTTCTGACTCCATAGACTAAGACCACCATATAAGCTTATAACAGTATATAAGAAACTATATTCCATAGAGAAGAGCCGCAGTGACGACTAAGGCCTCTGTACATGGGCTGCACACTTTTAACATTCCATAGGGAAGACTATAAATGACAAAAAAAATTACTAGAGCATTAAGTTCATGTAAACTTTTTTTTTTTTTTTTTTTTCAAAAATTATTTATAGCCTATTGGAAATGCAATGTCTGTCCACTTTATAGCTAGATCTAGATAGCAATGAGTGAGTACCTTTTTGCCCTCAGAACTGCTTTAATTCTTTTTTTTTTTTTTTTTTTTTTTT
>NW_015151796.1:104711-109701 GCF_000732505.1 Cyprinodon variegatus | reverse complement strand
CTTTATAGCTAGAACTATATAGCAATGAAAAAGTAACTTTTTTCCCTCTGAACAGCATTAATTCTTTTTTTTTTTTTTTTTTTTTTTTGCTGAGATTCATTGTTCTTGGAAGCTTTGTATAGAGATTTTGGCATTTTTAAATCTCCGTTGTAAATTTCTTGACCGCAGTTCACAGCAGTCAATCTTCTTTATCAAAAGATGGGCTGAGATCAGTTGTTGTGATTAAACAACACACACTACTAAGGTAAATAAATTATCTTGAAAATCCTTCATACCATCACACCAGCACCATTGTTGTTGATAAAAGGTAATGCTGCTTACCTTAACTCTGTCCCTACCATCTGAATGTTACACCTACTCACAACATCAGAGAATGGTTTCCCAGTCATTTTGTCAGTGTAGATAAGCTGGTGTAAGTGCTACATTCATTTTCCTGTGCTTAGCGGATCGGATTGGCTTTTGATTTGGTCTGCTGCTGCTATAGTTCGCCTGCTGCAAGATTTAATGGCTGTCTTGGTATTTTCTTTTTTTTCTGACCATTCTGTTAGCCTGAGAGATGGATCAGCAGTTTCTGAAATAGTAAATTAGACCAACCATCTGACCCCAACTATTAAGTCTAGTTCAAAGTCACTTTAGGTCTGTCTTTCCCATTCTGTTTGGTTGAAACTTTGGGAAGTCATCTACATCAGGATTCTTAATCCTGATCCCGAGGGCCCACTGTCCCTGTTCTATATGTGTCACTACTCAAGCAAACCTGCTTCAAATGATGACATTTCCTCCTTGCTGCCCTCAAACACTGCAAACGCCTGTGAATTACCTTTTCATTCAGGTCCGGTGTGTGGACGCAGGGAAACCTAAAACATGCAGGACAATACGCCCCAAGGACCAGGGTTAAGAAACCCTGATCTTTTTGGTGGAAAAGCTATTATATTCCTATAAATGTGCCTGATTAGGGTAGATGGCTGGTCTTTAAGCAAACAAAATGTTCACACCTTGAATAATTATATTCTGTTAAAATGTAATGAGCTGTCTGTGTTGTGTCTTATGTCTGTGATAACACAAGTTAACCAGTGTTTTCTAAATCCTGAATCACTTTACAAACTTGTCCCAAAATATGGCTCTTGTCGGACTCTTTCCGTTTTAATTGTTTATAAGGCTTAAAGTGTTCTGTTAATACCTTAACTGGAAAATTCTTAAAAAGAACAATTATGTTGTCATTGCTCTGCGTAGTTTCCTCCTATTTGCCAAGGAGCTGTATTCATTTTAGAAAAATATTTAGATATTAAAGGCAGGCATCAACAGGTAAAGTACAGTTTGTGAGCCAACGCTGTCATTCTCACCATACAAATGTGGTGAACTGCTATCTATGATTGTCTAAAAAAAGTAGGGACCAGTACCTTAATTCTTACAGTTTTAGCAGCACCAACAAAATATTTAAACCTTATTCATCACTGTATAAATAATTTGTTAAGAGGAAAAGATAAACATTCAGTATGAATTGATTATATATTTTATTACATGCACATTTTTGTCCTTTGTTTTGTAAGCTATGTAACAGCAAACCTAACATTTTAGTGTTTAATTCTGACTTCCTTTGTTTACACTTTTAATTCCATTATATTCTAGGCTTTTATCACTAACCATGATCAAATTACAAGTATTAAGAGGAAATCTTGATTGTTTTTTATCTGGATGTTTATTCTCATAGCTCAGTTTTTCCAATAATGGTACATTAAAGCTGTTTTTCCACCCTCATTCATAAGGAACACTACCATGCATGTTGTAGATGTTTCCCTATAGGTTAGTATGCGTAAAATAACCTTTAACTGGGATTTTTTTAGTGCAGCACTATCACATTTTTTCATTAATTATTGTTAAAGTCTTCACTTGGTAGAGTTGCTTTGCCATCAAGATAGTTTGTCAAAGGAACTTGCCAAAAGTAATTTTCCAGCTTTGTATCTTTGAGGTTTGACACCTTCCTTGGTTTTCCCAATAAATCCTGGAAGGTATTCAAGTATGAACTCTGGTTTGGCAAATACAAAAGTACCATAATGTTGTCCTCTGTTGACTATTATTGACTACTCTGCTGTATTGTTTTTCTCTTTTTGAGTGTGCTGATGGTCAAGTTTTCTTCCAGACTGACTGTCCCGATTCTGCAGCAATCCTTTTTTTTTTTCTCAGAATAATTAAATTCATTCCAGAAATACTTTGTTGATCCTAAAGGGAAATTAAAATTATTAACTCAAAAATCACCTAATCTTTATTATTCTTTATAAACACCTCAAGACTGACACACCTGCCCCACACCCAACTGTGTATTGCTTCCAAATCCTCCAGTAATAAAAGATTACCTTTGAGTTAATTAAAGTTGGATCAATTAACATTATCAATTAGTTGTAGTCAATGCATTGCTAGTTTGTGTGCATGATAGATGTTGACGCGTGAAAACACTGATCATTTCATAAAATAAGACCTCAAAGCAGTTAGGAACTGGTGCAGCAATTGGACCAACTAGAACTCAGATACTAGCCATAATTTGAGGTGAAAATTACCATAGGTGCAGTCAAGTAATGAATAAAAAGCTCTCTAAAGAAAACCCTATGTCCACCAATCAGACATGACATTACGAACACTGACAGATGAAGAGAAAAACTGATTGCACCTTAATCTGAGCAAAGTCCTTTATTGGATTCTATTAGTCAACAAGTAACTTCTTTTTTTTTTTTATTTACAAAATGTGCTTGAAAAAAGAAAAACATTGTTAGGTGTAAGGATTTGAACGACTTTGACATGTTTTGAACTTTAAAAGCATCTCCAACAATGCAGCTCTAGTGGGTCGTTCCCAGTCTGTCGTAGTTAGGTGTTGAAAAAAGGGGTTGAAACTAAGGCTTGCTTATTTAGATAGGGAGTGAAGATGGTCCAGATATCCAGACTAAACTGGAATCTGCTGTAGCTAAGATAAATTAAGTTATGATAGAAAGGTGTCAGAAAACGCTGCACAATATAATTTATCATGTATGCATAGCTGAAAAAATCCCCTATATCTCGGTCAAATCAAGTATAATGGGAATGTGGTGGACAAAAAAGTCCAAATAACATGGGTCCTTGCAACTGGCAAGACTCAAAGGATGAACTAAAAATATGTCAGTTATAAACATCCCACTAAACATATACAATACCCCAATACACCTTCAGCTGGATATTATACATCAATGAGTCAGGGGTGTAACCCAAGACACTATCAGACTGGCGGTCTTAATGTTAGGCCTTATGGATGTTTAGTTGATTAAAATTTTGGACATGGAATAAAAATGTATCACAAATGTTTTACACACATTAGCCCTGATCGATACAAGTTAAAACTAAATGCTAGGAAGTGATTTAAAACACATAATTAATTTCAACTGACAACAAAAGACGGGTTGAAACGGCTTGAGGATAAAAAAAAATGGACATTGGGCTGGTGAATGTTGTATTTAAAAAAAAAAAAATCATTTGGAATAATACAAGACACTTTTTGTTTAAGTGATTTTCCCTTGTTTTTCTTTTAGGTTCCCCCTTAAAAATCCAGGATTTACAGAGAAACATACTCTGTATAGTATGTATAATATCTATGTATAAATTGTATATACATGAATAATTGCTATATTTATACATATAATAAAAAACATCAAATGCCAATGGTTGATAATGATTTAAAGATTCTGCTTGGTAGTTCAACAGTTTGTTTGAACACATTTTGCGATAAATGAAAATAAATTCTTTGTTGATAATACTCATGTTTAAAATGTTTTTTTTCCTGCATCTAATCTTTGAATAAAGACTTTCTTTCACTTTTTGTGAGACTGTATAGGAAACATTGTTCTAATTGATATGGACCAACAGGAAACTATTATTTAGTGGACAGAATTGTTGGCACCCCATGTAAATTAAAAACAGTCACAATGGTCACATGCTAACTTAAATGAGAGAAATGTAATAAAGATAACAATACTATGAAAATGAACCAATGAAAGTCAGGCACTGCTTTTCAACAATGCTTCAACAGAAGGTTTTTATAAAATAAACAGGCCTGGAAGAAAATGATGGTTCCCCTGGAAAGAACTAATAATATATTTGACCAGAGGAACATGTTTAATTCAATGTGTTTTTGCTAATCAGCTTCACAGCTTCACAGGGGTTTGCAATCTTGTAATCGGTCAGTGTGCCAATCTATAGTCACTGTCAGTGTTGGGAAAGTTCTCTTTCTACGTGAACTAGTTCAAAGTTCAGTTCACACATTTTAAAATGAACTAGTTCAGTTCATAGTTCATAATTCAAAATTTTGAACTAAGTTCACAGTTCCAAAAAATGAACTAGTTCATATTTTTTTTTTTTTTTTTTTTTCATATATTGCTCAATCATACGGAGCCCCTCTGATGACATGGTCAAAAAAAAATGTTTAATTGTGGTCACGAAGTAGTATTTCGTGCGCACGAAGTAGTATTTCGCGGCCACGCAATAAGTATAACGTGCGCACGAAATACTACTTCATGGCCACACAATAAGTTTAACGTGCGCACGAAATACTACTTCGTGGCCACGCAATAAGTTTAATGTGCGCACGAAATACTTATTAATAATAAATCCACCCCTGTTTTCAGGCTTATGTTAACTTTAATGACTTATCTTGGACAGGCTGCTATGTAAATGGGCCTTTAGTCCTTTATTTAGCTATGCTGCGGTTGTTTACACTACGCCTTTTCCACCTAAAATGGCGTCTTAGCAACAAATGACACGTGACTGGCGGAGACCGACTGGATAAGCAAATCGAGCGCGCCTTAGACCTTAGAGAAGGCGCGCTCGATTTGCTTACCCAGTTGTCCAGGAATGATATTAATATTAATAAGTATTTTGTGCGCACGATAAACTTATTGCGTGGCCACGAAGTAGTATTTCGTGCGCACGATAAACTTATTGCGTGGCCACGAAGTAGTATTTCGTGCGCACG
>NW_015151796.1:69102-103771 GCF_000732505.1 Cyprinodon variegatus | reverse complement strand
TCACGTTCGCCCAAAATATGAACGAGTTCATGAACTTTCGTTCAATGAACGCGTTCAGGCACAACACTGGTCACTGTGCTGTTTGCTAACATGGTGTGGACCACACTCAACATTCATCTGGAAGCGAAGGAAGAGTTGTCACAGGACGTTATAAAGGACATTTATAGACAATCATATTAAATGCTATAAAATAGAGATTAAAGGTGAACTTCAAGCTCAAGGAACATCTGTGTCAGATCGTAACATCCATCATTGTTTGAGCCAAAGTTGACTTAATGTGAGATGACCAAGGAGGACACCATTGCTGAAAAACAACTCGTAAAAAAGCCAGACTGGAATTTGCCAGATTACATGTTGACAAGCCAAAATGCTTTTGGGAGAACGTCCTATGGACAGATGAGCCATAAATATAACATTTTGCCAAGGTTCATAGCTCTATGTTCACAAATGTGAAACATGGAGCCTCTGCTGTGTTCTGGGGTTTTTTGCTTCAACCGGTACAATTCTGCAGGATGCAATGAAATCTATGGCCTATCAAGGGATTCTAGAGAGAAATGTGCTGCCCAGTGTCAGAATGATCGGTCTCAGGTATAGGTCATGGGTCTTCAGCGGGATAATGAGCCAAAACACACTGCTAAAAACAAAACAGAATTGCTAAAAGCGAAACATTGGTCTATTCTGACATGGCCTTCTATGAGCCCTGACCCAAATCCTATTGAGCATTTTTACGAAGACAGCACTGAAACATGCTGTCTGGAAAAGGCACCCTTCAAACCTGAGACATCTGAAGCAGTTTTCTAATGAAGAGTGGACAAAAATAGCAGATGAGAGCTGTAGAACCTCATTGACAATTACAGGAAATGTTTGATTGAAGTCATCCCCGGTGCCAGTCTAAGCGCCGACGGATTGGGTTGCTAAGGCCTGCATCTCTGACTGATGCCAAATCCTCTTCACACTGGTCCCTGATGGTTCCCCCTGCAGGTATTGAGCGAACTGGGAGATGACCTTGCATCACTCCTTTGGACTGGGCCCGGCTGGGTCCCATGAGAAAAAACCCAGCAGGGCAGCCCTCTGTCACTAGTCCTGTTCATAACCTTTATGAACAGGATTTCTAGAAGCAACTAAGACCCTGTCCACACGAAGACGAACCCTGGCCTAAACGCACAAATTTTTCACCAAACCAGCCTCTCATCCACACGAAGCCGGCGTTTCGGGGGTCTGTAAACGATCTTTTTTTTATTCAGCCTTCAGAGTGGGAAGATTTCGAAACGCCGTTTTCGCGTTTCCATCTTTACGCCCTAACCGCATATTTTTTTTTACACGCATGTGTCATAGCGTCGCCTCTACACACGCATGCGCGACCAGTAATGCTACTCACCCTGCTGTCGGGCTTACAACAGAATCTTCTTCTTCTGGAATATCTCCAGGAAGAACAGAGCAATATCGACGACATAGTTCAGCACCTGAATTTCACTTAACCACGAAAATGGACCTGCAGGGCAACCATGTATAAATATTAGTGCACATGCCCAACATTTCGTCGCTTATTTTTGCTTTGGCACCACAGCGCCACTTACAGGCCTGGCATACATTTTGCAGCGTTTTCATGCATTCGTGTGGACGCTCACATTTATTTTACGTCTCCGTCTTTACGGCAAACGTTTTGGAAAATATCAGCGTTTCGTGTTCGTTTTGACTTCGTGTGGACGGGGCCTAAGAATCAGTCAGGGTCTGGTTAAGGGGACCAGCACATCTCATTCTTGCTTTTTGCAGATGATGTAGTTCTCTTAGCACCCTCCTGCGAAGACCAACAGTACGCACTGGGGCAGTTCACAGCCGAGTGTGAAGCAGCAAGATTGAGAATCAGCTCCTCCAAGTCGAAATCCATGGTTCTCAACTGGAAAAAGGTGGCTTCTCCCCTTCAGGTCGGAGGAGACTTCCTGCCTCAAGTGAAGAAGGAGTTTAAGTATCTTGGGGTCCTTTTCACTAGTGCAGGGAGAATGGAGAGGGAGATTAAGAACAAGATTGGTGTAGCTTCTGCTATAATGCGGACACTTCACCAGTCTGTCAGGGTGAAGAGAGAATTGAGCAAAATGGCAAACCTCTCAATTTACCGGCCAGTCTGCGTTCCTACCCTCACCCATGGTTATGAAATCAATATTATGACGGAAAGTAAAATATCCCGGATACAAACGGCTAAAATGAGCTGTCTTTGCAGGGTGGCTGGGCACTCCCTTAGAGATAAGGTGAGAAGCCATGTCATTCGGGAGGGTCTGGTAGTATAGCCACTTCTCCTTCACGTTAAAAGGAGTCATCTGTAGTGGCTCAGACATCTTTTTTGGATGCCTCCCTCAGTAAGCATTCCAGGTATGTCACACAGGGAGGAGGCGTAGGGAAAATCCAGGACATGCTGGAGGGACTGTGTCCCACTGCTGGCCTGGGAGCGACTCGGGCTTCTCCCAGTAGAGCTGGAAGAGTTGTCTGCAGTAAGGGAATTCTGGGAGTCTCCTCTGAGACTGCTGCCCCTGAGACCCGGTCCAGGAAGAAGTGGGAGACGATGAGTATGGGTACCATACTTTTGGACCAGGCCCGTTTTTGAGTTTATTTAAAAAAAAATCTTTCTGTTGAATTATGGTTGAAAAGCAATGTCTGACTTTCATTTTGTAATTTTCTTATATTTTTATCATTACTTTTGTCAGATTCAAGTTATATATTTGACCATTGTGGGTTTTTATTTTGCTAAATATCAACAATATCAACAATTTTGTTAACATTTGTATGCTACTTCTCTTTCTCAAGTGAATAAGGAGTGGATCAGAAACTGTAGCTAATGATATTTAGCAGATTTTTCATTTTCTTAGCAGTATTTATTTGGGTGCAGTGCAGGTAAATGTACAGTACCATAAAAATATTATTCGGTAAAATATGTAAACATATATTCATTTATTTTCCAATAAATATATTTTCCTGCCATTTTCAGCCTTTAGTCAGTAGCTTGAACCACAGCGTAAAAGGCATAATAAAGTCATAAATAATGCATAATAAATACTCATAAGGGTTCTGCTAATGTTATCTCATTGTGAGCATCAAAGAGCGTTTCATTAAAAGCTCTTCAAAGATCTTTAGCTCTTAAACTAAGTTAGCTAATTTAATTGAGCATAATTATTTTATGAAATATATTTTATTATTTAAGTAAAAGTATTAACTGTGTATTTGCTCAAGGCCCAACTAAAGCACTAATGCAGGCAATAATTCATAGTAAAGCTCTAATAAGCCCTCCTGTGATGCCTGCCCTCTTTTATCTTGTAATATTTAAGTTAAAAATGATCTTCATTTCAAAGTAATTTTTTTAACTTAATTTTTACCCTGGCAAATACAGATATAGTTATGTCTCTGAGTTTGTTTGATTTTCCTTTTTTGAAAAATTACAGAAATTGTTCTTTATTTTTCTAAAATAGCAAAATGAAAATTTCAATAATTTTTTTTTTTATCCTGTACTTTTGCAAATATATTCTTAGGATTTGCAAACATTGACACCTATTTGCTCTTGCTCATTCTGAATGTTTTTTCATATATTTTTCCCCACTTCTTTTTAGATAGCATAATCTCCTCTTAGTTCTTTAAACCCTTATAAGTTCAACATCAAGGGATATGTCCAGCCTAAATAAGCCTGCCCTTAAGTCTCAGAGTAAATCCTTTGCAGTCAGACAGGCCTTATTCCCACAACACATCATGGGAAATACCTTTGAGCAGACATCCTGACCATGCAGTGCAAGATTCAGGCCCCCCACCCTGGCTTAGAATTTGTTTTGAGCAGTGGGAAATGAAAACATCCCTTCTGTTGTACAGCTTATATTTACTACTCATTGGCAACTCAGTGCTGATTGGCTATGTTTGTTTTTTGTCAATTGTTAATTGGGTTTGCACAAATACATTTAAGGAACATGCCTACATCTTTGAACATGTTTTTATTCTGATGTTGACAAGAAAAAGGACGGAGATAACAGAAAACAGCAGAAACTTGAAGTGAACATAACTAATTATGCCCTAAAGTCAGTACTCTTCAGAGCTACCTTTTTCCAGCAGTTACAGTTGCAAGTTACTTTGGGTAAGTCTCCATGAGCTTGCCACATCTTGCCATTGAGTTTTTTGCCCATTCCCTTAGGCAGAGCTACTCCATGTGATTCACAGTGGATGTTTTCTCCCCTTATGAAACCATGGGAGTTTTGTTTTGGCCCTAAACCTTAAGTCAGTGTCCCACTTCCTGGTCTTCAGTCAGACAGACGTAGGTGTGCTTCCCTCAAGAATATCTCTCTATTTAGGAACATAATAACCCCATCCTTTCTTGTACTTCTCAAGAACTTTGACCCTGACTTGTTTGGAGGGTTCTAAGGTCTTCATGGTTTGGTGGGTCTTGCTATGGGCTGTGTAAGCCTTTGGAATGTTTCAGAGAAGGTGTGGTCATACTGATAGATCATGTAACACATAGATTGCATATAGTTATATGACTTTGGAAGGTAATTGGTTGCACCAGAACTTTTTGGGGATTTATAGAAAAGATGGAAGATATCTGCCTATTTTCAGTTTTTGTTTTATTTTAATAGTTTATATTTATTTTCCTCGTGTATTTTTCTTCTGTAATCCTAACTATACTCTACATATCCATCACATGAAATAAGAAAAGAAAATCACTTAAATTACCGATTGGAATCTCACAAAATAGATAAAGTAATGACCTCATAATCTAGATTATGTGGTTTACATTTGCACATTAAATGTCTTTAAACTTATGCACTGAATTAAAACATTCTTTGTTTACAATCATAAACTCGTTTATTCAGATTCTGTCTTAGGACAAAGACTTAAAGGAAAAAAACATAACCTCCACAGTTTCCCTGGGTTGTAGTGAGGATATCAGCATGAATGTCTGGAAAAGGCACCCTTCAAACCTGAGACAACTGAAGCAGTTTTCTAATGAAGAGTGGACAAAAATAGCAGATGAGAGTTGTAGAACCTCATTGACAATTACAGGAAATGTTATATACTCTTGACATCTTTTGCTTGCCAAATTTAAATTATAACTGGACTTATTTTTTTTTTTTTTTTTTTTTTTACTAAGAAATGCCCACTGTCAATACAAACCTTTTTGAGTAATAAATATGGATTTCCAAAGCAGAATTTTATTAAAATGAAAAGCCAACTAAAGAAAAAACAGCAGTTCTACTTTTATGTATTTGCAATAATAACATCAAAAAAGGTACACAAATCAAAGTGATCTACTTGCATGCCTAAACTTTGGAGAATCTGAGGGCATTTGGAATGAATTTCTTACAGACTTGGAACAGAAACATTTGAGTAATGCAGGGTTTACATCTGTGATACCCTCAGAAAATCATGCTATTACGGTTTTAATGGAATAAAATGAGACAAATATGAGAAAAAAGGCAAAAATTGCAATAATCTAACTGGCAGAGCATGTTTCCTTTTAATTTGAATGATTTAGGTGCATATCCGCTTCCAATAAAGGAGCTAAACGTTCTGTTCTGCTTTTCTCACTTGAAAATAAAGCTAAACTCAATGTAAAAGCATTACCCTGCCCTGAGACAAATTTAGAAAAATACCTCCACAGTGAGCAGTGCCAGGAGACACAGAGGCCTCGCAAAGTGTGGGAATTAAGCAGCTTGAACAATGAAAAGCAATAGAATTTGATCAGATTAAATAATTTAAATATCCAAATTCAAACACTTTTCTAACTAACAGGTAATAAAGCAATAACCTAAAATATGCTCAATACAGTTTCAGTTCCTAACCCAGCAGGGGAACATTATGTGTGTTTAAGTGAGATGGATTTGTGGTGTGCTTATGGTATGCACAAAAAGAAATGTTAGGGGAAATATTTTCATTGACTCTACTAATTGACCAGAACCACAGGTTTCCACTAGCGAAATCTGTGGTTCGTTAGTCAGAACTCTGAATAGAGTTGTGGGCAGGTTAGGGTTGGTCTGGTTACAAGCTCCCCAGCAATAATTTTCAGCTGATGAAAAGGATATTGGAGTTGCTCTCCAGGAAACATCACTTGAAAATCATCAAAATGGAAAGTAAAGACCAGGGTATATGCTTTTTGGTCAAAATTAACAACTATTATAAAAAATATAAAACACTGGGGCTGCCCAGCTTCTTCACTAACTGTTTTTTATGTGTTTTATAATTACCAAACAGATGCAGTTCTGGCATAATTTTTGTTCTAAAACATTTTCCTGCAGCTGTACAGTAAACCTATTTGAAAAAAGCATGTTATCCCAAAAAAAGAAAAAAACAAGTTGCAGCTAATTTGCAAGTAACAATATACATATAAAAATTGAGTCCTTTTCTGAGATTCCCTGGGAGTGTTTGTTTTTTAGGAATCTGGCCTTCAGGTAAATGACATGCTTAATGGCATAATAACTGAACATGTTATTCTTTAGGTAAAAAAGCTAGAGGTAGTCTAATTCTATAGATGTCATGGTCTTGGTTCTGTTATGCTTTACTTTGCTCCATGTTTTCTAGTTTTGTTGGTTTAATTCCTATTGTGTTGTATTTTCTGGATATATTTTAGTTCTCAGGTTTTTCTCTGTTGTCTTCTGTTGCCCTCTGTGTGTGTGTGTGTGTGTGTGTTCCTTTGCCCTTGGCTCCCTTGTTGCCTCCTCTCACACCTGCTCCTTATCTACTTGTTAGCCCTGCCTTTGTCTCAGTCAGCTATATATACTCTCCCTCTGCTGTCACTCCTTGTTGGTTCCTTGTCATTGCTGGTTTATCAATGCTGTTCTCTTCCTACCTCGTCTCTCCCTGGCTCCTCGTGTTCGATTTCCCCTGATGTCTCCATGGTTCTGGTTTTCTTTACATTTTAAGTTGGATTTTTTGATTCCTGCCTTTGTTTACTATTTTTATCAATTAAGCTGCAAGAAATCTCCTCAGCCTCTCTGCATTTGGGTCCACAAACCACAACCAAACCGTGACAATAGAGGTCTAGTTGCTTTCAGATAAAGTTTTAATGTTCTGCAATTGTGTTTAAACACACATAAGAACCTCTTGGCACAACGTATTCACTTAAAATTGTAGATTTATACTTTTAATATATAATGCAAAAAATATAGATAATTATTTATAGTTTTCTTTGTTGCTACTAACATAAATTCAATGATCAGGAATCAAACCCGGAACCTTCTTGCTGCAGGGTAACAGTGCTACCCACTTGCCCTAAAGGCCCTCTGCTTCTGTTCCGTTTTAGGGGAAAAAAATGTTTTTCAGCTGAAGCACACTCACGTCATTTTCATAGAATATTGTTGCATTTTGTTATACATGCTGCAATTCCCCATTAAAGTTCTAAGTTGGTTTTGCAAACATAGAACATTTCAGCTTGGAAAGAGTCACACAGAAGACAAGTAATAATTAGAGTTTTATTGACATAGGAATTATAGCCTTTAGCGCTCAGGTCCCAGTGGAATACATAGAATTATGATGTTATGATTAACAGATGAGTTAGGATAGCTGCGTTTTCTCCTCAAGGGGCCCAACAATGGTGGCAGAAAAGGAGGCCGAGTAGGAAGGGAGCCAGATGAAAACAAAGATGATGGTGGAGATGGGGTGGATGGTTGCAACTTGATGGAGAAGAACAGCTCTTTTAAGAGGGGAGTCCTAGTTTAAGAATGGTTGCACAGATTATTTCTTCATAAAACATAAAAGCAGCCTCAACGAGTCTAATTCAGTTGCAATAAACTATCGGATGTATGTGTCTGTATCTGTCCAAGTGAGCATGGACTCATTTGGATGATTGAAAGCCCCGTGAAACAATTTCTTTCTATAGAAATTTTTTGATTTTGAGTGACAGCCAAAGATGTAATGCTCTACAGAGAGTAGAAACACAATTTTAGTAGAAGATAATAAATTAATCTAGTAAACTCTTGAGGTTGCTTGGCAATAAATCTAATAAAAACAAAGAAGGGTAAACAAACAAGCTATTCAGTCTGCTTAGGTTACATCAGAAAATACCTTGTTCATCCAAATCTATTGTGTGCTTTTCTTCACTTTGCTGGAGAAATTTTTTTATTTATTTGTTTGTTTTTCCTTTTTTTTGCATATATATTCGATTCTGTTGGACTTTTCAAGTTGTCAGACCCTGCCTTTCCTCCTTTAGACTTAAAAGATATTGTTTAGATGTCATCTTTGTTACACCTGTAGTTTTTTCGCTTTCAACACTTTGTCAGTTTAATTTGTAATTTCTGTAAATACAAAACAGTTGACTGGAATAATGAACGTATGCCTTTGCCTGCTGATGTAACATGCCTGTCTGCCTGCTGATTTATGTTCTTGAAGGCATTTTATAACACGTTGTTTCAGCTGGCAGTGAGGTAATATTTCCTGATAATCGGCCATAGATACCAGCTAATTCAATTCTGAAAACCCTTTCTTTTAACTGCAGAAATACTTGTATAATAAAAAGAAATGTAGGGCTTTCTTTTAGCTGATTTGAAAATGAAGATTTATGTTTTTCTTCTGCTTGAGTTTGATTAAAGAAAATGCAAAAAATACTAAATTACTTTTGCATATGCTTAATTATTCTACTATCATGCATTTTAGCTTTTTAAGCATACCTTAACAATTAAAACATAAGAATAAGCATCATTTTAACAGAAAGATAATTTTATTTGGCAGGATTTTGATTTAACATGGTTGGTTTGATGTGCTGAAGTATGGGGAATAAAAAAAAAGGTCAACCAACTTCGATATAATATTGAAAATTATCACAACTCATAAAGAGATCCATCAAAATCCAAAAACCTGTGTTGGAGACTAAACAAATATTTGTTGAAGAAAGCTGAGCTTCATTTACTACAGGAGTTGATCTGAAAATAATGATCACATGTGGCATATGGAGACAGGCACACCTAACCCATGGAAAATGTTTTCGTGTTTTGTTAGCCAGATGGTACATCAGGCGCATTTTTATTTCTCTGAAGAGACAAGTCCAAAAACCAGAAAACCATTAATTGATGTTTTGTTTATGAGCTGGATTATTGAACACATCTGTATGAATCTGGTCACCTTTAGTGCCCTCATAGATTTCAAGATACATTATCTAAGTTTTTACAGAAAAGAATCTTTAAAGTAGTCTTTTAATTTGCCCTTTGCAACTAAAACATTGCTTGATGAGCAGACCGACACCTCAGTACTTCAACATCGATGCAACTATAAGCCAAAATCCTATTTTTACTTCAGGTCAAAAGTTCCCGCACTGTTTGGTGGATGTGATGTTAAGCGTTTCCATGTTAAATGGGTCCAACCTAGCAAAAAATCTAAGGATTATATTCTAAATGGATTTGGTGAATACAAAGAAGACACCAATTCAGACACAAATGGCAACTACAGGTAAGATGGAAAAAATAAAACCTTGTTAAGAACGATAGCGAGCTACGAGAATGAGCAGAAGAGTGCTGCAGTTTTGTAGTTTTGGCTACAGGTGACAGTATCAATAGAAAACTCCACAATGCCTCTTTTAAAACTATGGTTTAGGACTTTTCAAAGTAGGCTTTTTTACAGTTTCACAATGGTTTGAGTTTGTATTACATTTGATAATAAATTAGATTTTTCTGTAATGGCATAATAAGCTTACAAATCTATCTTTATGCATTTATCACGAAATCTACAGCTGGTGCTGAGTCTAATGACAAAGACAAAATGCTTAATCCAAAGACACAACACATGGCACCATAAAAAAAAACACCAGGCTTTTAATTTGTGCCAATGTAATTTATAATTTTTAGTTTTACAGTTCCTTTCACCTTCTGGGATGGGCAAGTGTTATTTAGAAGATTAGGAACATTCTGCTGATTCCCTGCAGATGACCCTGAAGAAACCTTCATCTAGAATTGTACCCAGTAAACTACTCACAAGGCAAGAGAGGTGAATATAATCTCACCTGAGGGACAAAAAAAAAAAAAAAGTCATGCAAAAACTGGTTTTGTTCAAGCATGGAATGTGAAGTGCTTCCATTTGCTCTACGCATTTAAACTGTTACCACATGCTTGAATCCATCATTTTGTTCTTGCTGTAATCGGCATGATAATGTTAAAATAAATACAACTTCCAATGTGGTTTCTAGAGCGAATGTGCAGGCAGCTTAAGGTAGAAGATTTACATGTCAGAATTTCTAATAGGAAATATTTTTTCATCACAAAAGGTTAAAAGGCTGTTAATCACATTTGTAAGCCGCAAAATAACGTTGGCCTCAATTATAGGCCATGGGTATTATTCTTAATCTTGGTAGATTTAGCATTTCATTTGTTGAGTTTGAAAGGGCTATACCTATCACCTGTGGAAAACAAAAGACAAACACGTCTTAAAATGTACTGTAAATACGAAGAACATGTCCATAAAGTTTTTTTTCATCTCACATCAGTGATAAAAAGATGTTTCCTAGGTCTAATAAAAAAGGTTAAGTGTTTGCTCTTTTGAAATTGAGCTTGTCTGTCAGACTTTTTTATACATACATACCCACAGGGAACTCAGAGGTGTTAGAGCCAATCTGTACATGTCGAAACCTCACACCTGATGAAAGAAAATGTCATTATTAATAATGGCTCTAATAACTCTCAGAAAAGGTTACCGGTAATAATATTTTTACTTGATTAATGTTCCCTCTCATCTGCACTTCGCCTAAACAGAAAACACAGTAGATAAACTCCATTTTCATTCCACTGTGGTTTAGTTTCTCATAGAACCTCACAATTTTATGGAGGAATGTGAACAGTTATTGTGGAGGAGAAAAAGCTTGTTTTTTCCATCTCCTCTCCAGATGAACAAGGGCCAAGAGTGGTGACTCTGGTTGCAGGCAATGAGGTCCTACACGTGTGAACGTGATGGGAACTCGCTGATTATGTGGTTACATGCAGATGCACCATGCGGTTACACTCCGAAGAGTAGGATGAAAAATGAAGACAGCTCTACAGGAGTTATTTATGCTTCGAAATCTTAGGTTGATTTAGGGTTTGCGTCTTTAAGTATGCATGCTTTCATTAGTGTCCTGCAGCGTGAAAGGCCACCAGCTGTAGAACACCAGTGTAGAACACCAATGAACCCACCCACAATTGACTTTTTGTTTTGGATGGAAAATGAACTTCACAATCTCGTTTTTCACCGATTTAGAGCATTTATATTGATTATATATTAATAAAGTCTGTTTTAACTGTCAATTATGCTGATTTTAAGGGACAAAATAATGAAAGATCTCTGTTTACCATCAAGAAATAATCCATTTTGCTGTAATATTGATCATTTTAAATCTTAATTTTTCATTTATAGGAAAGAATTTTTTTTTAAGAAACAGAATGGTTGTAATTTTAACAGGAATCAAACATTTCTGACCTAAAGTTTTTCACTCTAATTACATAATCATACATGTGTGTGTATTTTTTGTTGAAATTAATTTGTTTGTTATTATTATTTTATTAATTATTAATGATTAATAGATAAGCAGGGGTTGATTAGATCCTATACAATCCTTTGCAAAATGCCCATTGAAAGTTTTCTATTTTTGTCATTTTAAAACTTAAACTGGATTTCATCCCTTTGTGAATTTATGGAATAGATTACAAAAGGTAGCAGATCATTTTTAAAGTTGAAGGAAATATGGGGCAATGTTTCTAATGGTGTAAACAAATAAACCTGTATTTTATTTTATTTTACATCTGTAATTATTTTTAATCCTTAAGAACTAATCCATACTTTTGGTCGAAATATATTTCATTTGAAAATGACTGATGCTTTTTGTTAAATTATGTTCTCCATAAAAAGGTTTTTGGTCTTTGGTTTTACTGGATTGATTTAGAGGTTTCAGAGTAAAATGGGACCTGGACCGATAGTATTGCTGGTTGTTGGAAGAAGAGCTTGTATTATCTCCACCATATGATTACCATTTGTATATTAGCCGACATGGATGAAGGATACATACTGTACAGAGGGAACCACTTAAAGTTGTTGAGAAAAAAAATCGCAGCTGCAGAACAACTGCCAGGCGGCTGCCTTCAGCTTTTCAGCCAGTCTAGCAGTTTTCCATACAACTGGGACCATATTATGATGCAGTAGATAACGCCGACTAGTAATGTCTCCAGTACATGTAGTTGGAAATTACTGTAAGAAAAGAAAAGTTGGAAGAACAACATTTTAAGACAACTTAATGTATAAGTACTGGCAACTCAATAAATAATCTTAAAGATTATAACTCATTTGGTTTTTTTTAACTGACTTAAATGATTGTACCTATGTGTAACACTTAATTTTTAGATGAACACAGCTGAAAATAGATTTTCATTGTTTTTCTCTGGTTAGAGCATAAGCCCCTTAATAAGATGCAACCTTTTATTAAAGAAAACACAAGCTTTTCTTGAGGCTGGGATGCTGATAAATAGACTGGTTCTGTATTTGAACCTCTTAAGATGATCTTACAGTATAATTCTTCAAAAAATGAAGAACATTCTGGACAACTGTGAGCATTCTCTTCATCAGACTGTTTAACAATAACAAAGTGTCTTCACCCAAAGTCTTCTCCATATATAGTGCAAGACAGATGACTACAGAAAATCCTTTCTGCCTACAGTTATCAAAATCTCTAACAACTTGCTGAAAGAACCTTTTGAGTTACTACAGTCTTTAATTTCCTTTTAGGAATAATATTATCAAATATTTTCATATTAAATTCAAATAAATCCAAGTGCTTGTTAGCAAATTAGCAACAGAGGACATCAATGCAATGACAGAGTGTGTGCAACTACATAAATGTCGATGCAGGTAACACCATGTCTAACAAAACAGTAATAAACTCTGGATCTCCCATGATCTGGAGGAACCGGTGAACAAGAAGAGAGAAAATGAATCACTAAGGGGCATTCAGAGGCACCTTTGGGTCAAGATCAGAGAAAGCAAGGAAACATACCAGAAATAGCTGGAAAGCAAGCTACAACAAAACAATTTTAGAGATGTGTGGTCAGGGATGAAGAGGATCGCAGGTTTCAAGCAGAGGGAGGATCAGACAGATAGGTGTCTGGAGAGAGCCAATGAAGGGAACACATTCTTTAATAGGTTTAGGACAGGAACGGGCTCTTCCTTCTTTTTTTCAGCCCACAGTCCAACAGACATCCCACCCTTTTTTGACCTAAAGCCTTCCTCTGAAACCTTAAATGTTTCTTCTTCCACCTTTGCCATGCACCTTTCTGCTTCAATGCACATGTTCTCATCCAAATCAGAAGATAGTGCTCCTCCATCCCCCTTTTACCTGTTTGTTGCTAGAGCTCAATAGAAAGGTAACTGAAGAGAAGGAATCGCAATAAGGCAACATGTCCAGATGACGTCAGCCTCAGGGTCCTTAAAGGCCTGTGCAGAGCAGCTCTGTGGGATTCTACAGCATCTTTCCAACCTTAGCCTGATTTAGGTGACAGTTCCAGTGATGTGGAAGACCTCCTGCCTTGTTCTGGTACCAAAGTAAACTCAGCCAACAGTCCTCAGTTGTAAACCTGTTACCTTTCCAAAAAAAGTAAAAAATAAAAAACAAAGCCACTGAATTTTTTCCACATGTTTTCATGGAGTTTGAGATGAAAGATCTGTCATACACCTGCTTCGGTCCACTGTCATTTAGACAAAGCAGACAGCACTTTAAGGATCACATATGTTGATTTCTAAACTGCAATAAACATGATTCAGCCTGATTAGCTATGTCAGAAACACCAGAAGACTCTATTGGAGGCCTGGATCAAAGTCTACCTGACAAACACACCACAGTTTGTGAGTCTGAAGAGTCAACTGTTTAATCGGATATACTCTAGGAAAAGGATTTTGGTGGATGATGAATACAAATCATGCAAATCATAAAAAAATGACCTATGTACATATTAAGTAAGACATTTGCTAGATTATAATGAATAAAGATTTTGGTAAATAGTAAACACTATTAATTAAATCCTATCTGTATATAAACCATTATAATACATAAAAAAAAAAAACTAATTGGCATCATAGAGTCAGATTAATTGTGCAATCCTACTGAGTACATAGGCCCACTAATTGTTGAAAATGATGGAAAACAACCTGAATGGTGCTACAGTTTGTAATATAATCAGTTGGTTTTCCTTGATAGAAATGTTTAACCAATCTGAATGCATTGTCTCTGTAAAGTGCCTTGAGATGAAGTGTGATTTGAATTTGATTTATTTAAATAAACTGAAATGAACTGAAAATCAATGCTGTAGCATGATCCCAGTCTGAGGCATTTCTGTGTTGAAAATATTTCTGGTGTCGAACTATTTTGTAATGAGTAGGCTTCAACTTATTTCTCTTGGTGTTTCATAGCTACTGAAATTAGATACACCAATAAAAAAGTTTAGGTACTTTAACTCAACCAAACTGAGAGCAAACTGTTATCTTCAATTTTTTGGTGCAAATTCTATACGGTAAGTTGCTTTTTTGCAATCACGACGGCCACAGGGGACACTTCTCTCACCAACCCTTCCAACTATGTAAAATTCAAACCTTTAGTACAAGTCCTGTCATCTGCAGAAATACTGGAGTGACTGCAGCTGTTGGATGCATCAGAGATGGAAAAGAAGTTGAGTACAGAGGGATTGTAAACCTCTTAGCATGGTTGTGAAAACGACCATATGATCCTGAATGTGAACAGAACAAGCGAAATAACTGAAGATTTCAGAAGAATGGGAACAAGTCCAACGCTACTAACATCATGGGAGAAGGTGATGGAGGACAATGAATGCCTCTGTGCTCACCTGGAAAACAGACTCAACTTGAGAAACAACTCTGGAGCCATACGGAAAAAGAGGAAGAACAGACTGACCTTCTTAAGGAAGATTGGGTCCTTCAGTGTTTACAGCAGGATGCTCTATACCTTCTATAAGTATGTCTGGAGAGTGTGATCTATTCCATATTCTTCAAGGGTAATATAACACTTAAAGAGGCTCAACAGGCTAAATGCCGGCTCTCTTCTAGGAACTCCTCTATAACCTCTGGATGTGATTTCTCAAAGAGTAATTCTTCATAAAATGAAGAACATTATAGAGTACTGTGAGCATCCTCTACAAAAGACTATAAAATAACACAGCGTCTTCTGTCAGAGACCTCTCCGGAGGCGGTGCAAGACAGGCCACTAGAGAGGATCCTTTATCAACATAGACAACAATTAATTGAAAAACAGCCCCTATGAGTTATTACATCAATTAATATTTGGAATTAATAATGTTCTGAATTAAATTAACTGAATTTAATTTTTTTTATTAAATTCACTTTCAGTCATTTCAATACGACTACAGCAATCCTGTTAAATAATCATTCACTATTACTGATCATATGTTCACCACTCCAGCTTTTCCTTTGTTATTACCTTATTGATATGCATTGTCATGGTGATCCAGATGTGGATTTACTTTGCATGAGCTGCCTCTAAAAAACCCACTAGAGTTTGTGTGTTTCCGGCTTAGCTTAAACTGAGTGACACTGCAATGGAAAGGAGATGGCAGCAGCCAGAGACTTGGCAGGCTGCTGCTCTCGAAATGAGGGCACATGTCTCCCACAGTCCCTGTCCAACTGGACCCTGGTAGGCATAGAAACAAATGTGTGTACAGTGTGTGTGTGTGTGTCATGTTTATTTGACAACTGACTTTTCTTTTGCACCTTCCAACATAAAAAAATGTAAGTATTTCTTATTAGACCAAACTTAAATATTTGATCTAATCTCAAATGTCTGTTATTGCCTCATTGTAAAATCCACTTTATTGGAGAAAGAAAGACATTTGTGTTCAATTGCTGGACTGTGCCTGGCTTAGTTTCAGAGTCCACAAACTGTCATCACAAAGTTTAACATGTGGCTGTGACCACATCTTTACTATATAAGCATGAAAGAATAAAACACAATCATGTTCTTTATTTGCTACATTCAACACTGAATTTAGGTTTTTCAATACAACAGGCAGTCTTTGATAGGAGTGTGTATAAAAATATTTTCTCAAAAGTGGACTAAACTGAATTATAAAAAAACACATCTCACTTTTTAAACCACAAAGCCACAAGTGGTTTGATTGGATTGTGAAGAAAATGACTTTAATCTTGATATGGTGATCATTTAATACCTAGATGTTTTTTTATCAAAAAAAGTTTTTGTAAAAATAGAGGCTACAATTTGTTTGACTTTTGGGGTTTTATAGTGACATGCATTAATGTAGCTCAAAGCAGATTTAGGTAATACAAATATCCTAAGAATTATTATTATTATAATAATTAATTTTGCAGCGAAAAAAACAAACAAAAAAACAACAACAACAATGGCCTCGCTACTATGAGACATAGTAGCAGCAGCAACATTACTTTACCAGGGGGAGGAAACACAGTCAGTGTTAACTAGAAGACAAACAGAACTAGACGCTGAATAATACTGGAAAAACACTGCTAAAGGCTGAAAATTGAGAAGGTGGGGGAGGTTCACCTTTTAGTACAAACGGAACTGAGTGCTCAGACTGAAGTGTTGACACAATCAAAGACCAGACCTAAATCTACTTGTTCATTTCTTCATCCAAAGACAAATGAATCATTTATTGAACTTCAATATTGCATATTACCTACCTAAGTTACATAAATGTAACTTCAGCTTACATAAATGTGCTTTTAAAGCGATTATGGCTCCACCCTTCACGAAAACACAGTTACTGAAGATTTTCTGTAAAAACCCATTAGATGCTTTTTTTTGTAAATAGAACAGTGCATATAATTTTTTATCTTTGCCTTTCTTCTTTTATGTCTCATAATACAACAGTTCAAATTCAGCAGAGATGAGATACTGCTCTGGCTCCAATAAAAGTCAAAATGATAATACTTCACATAAAAGGGTGGACTGGCTGTCACATTTTTCACATGTGCAAAGCAGTCTAGGATTTTAACAGTGATGGCATGAATAATAACATTACGCAGGTGCAAAGCAAAAAAAGAAAAATAATTTAGCACATCTAACATGTGACTGTTGTTAAAAGAGTGCTGTGTTAATCCTCTTTTCTTATCACCCTCTGCTTTGTTTGGAAGTGTGACTGTGGTGTATGAACGACACCATGTGGACAAAAGTAAGTATCGCCACTTGCAACTTCAAGCTTTGACCATAGTAATCTATTGATGTCATAAAGTATTTGGGATATTAGTTTGTGTTCTAAAAAGATTGCAATCAAAAATTCATATGTATAAATGATTGAATATTGATTTGTTTTTATAATTATACAATCTTCGGATTATAGAGTAGATTTATACCCCGCATAAGATAAGAGTTGTTTTTTTTCTGCAGATCTAACTGAAGGAAAACCAGTGAAGCGTGAAAGGAATTGATTTTCCTGTATGTACATTTGCATTTCAACAGCACACTTGTGTATGAATGCCAGAAAGGGCATTCAGTACAGAAGGTTCCTGTGAGTCACTGAAGCAATACATCACGCACTCAGCCTTCATCCATTCAGCCCACAGCTTGCAATATGCAAGCAGCAATATGACAAATCTTTTTGGATCTTGTGAGTTAAAGATGGGCTGACATATGCATATGAATATGAAAATATTCAGAACATCAGTATGATTCTGTAAGGCGGCGTCACTAAATGACAGATATAAACAAACAAACCACACACTAGAGTCCTGGAATAAAATATTCATACCCCTTAAGTTTTCTATTTCGTAACATTTCAACCACAAACTTGAATATATTTTTATGAGATTTTTGTAAATGATAAACCAATTCAAAATAGTCCTATATGGAAGGGTGATATGACGGTAATACAGTACATGATTTATGCATGTTTTAATTTCTATATCTTCCAATGTTTTTTTCATGAGTGCGCAGGACAACAGAATAAAAATTACAAGAAAAAAAGTTGGTCAGGCCACACAATTTAGCCAAGGTTGCTATTTAACAGATGAAAACTATGAACCTTTACTAATATGGCTGAAGCTTAAAGCTGACTGTAATTTCTAAGTAATTTTGAAAGTAAATAATAAATAAAATATAAAGACAAATCAGTTCTCCTCTGTCAGCGCATACCATCATATGAAATTGATTTATTATAAAACACTAAAAACTGAATTAAAATTAATTAAACATTCCTTAAAATAGGCATATATTGACCTTATTTGAGCAAGTGAATAAGATAATAGGCCAAAGGAATGGCTTGAAAAAGCTTGAAAAAGTTCAATCTAGGCAACTGGACGTACAATTTTACAAGAGGCTTCTTCAGTTCTAACTAGTGGAGGGGAGCAATGAGAATAATATGCCAAAGGAATGGGTACATTATCCTTGAAATAGTATAATCAGAAAAGTATGCATTTGAAATAAAATTTTTCTGATTTTAAACATAAATCGTGTCATTCCATCAGCAAATGGTTTTACTGCTCTAAAAATGGGTAAATAAAGTTATTTATTAAAAAACTGATTTACTTATATTTCAACTTATGTATTGTGTTTTTTTTTTCATCATTTCAGCGGCCACGAAAAGCCCTAGAGAGGCACTTCCACTAGTGGCCACTGTTTAGAACCACCCATGTTTTACACACATTTGCATCTGGACATAGAGCTGGCTGGATCTGATCCCAAAGTCTTGGTCCAGGTTTATAAGTTGGATTGTTTGGTTATGGATAGATCTGCTTCCATTCCCAGTCTGACCAGATGCCATTCCATGGCATTTATGCTGCTAACACCATGCTTTACTTCTACACTGTTGATTTTTTTTTTTTTTTTAAATCTTTAAGAAGAGTATACTTTTTTTAATGTTTAATGAAAGGTGTGCATATGACTCATAGTTTTCCTGTCAGCAGATTCTCTTTTTTAGCTGCTTTTCTTAATCTGATTATTCGCTGTGACCTTAGATGAAAAGCAGAGGCTTTAGTGGGTTTCAGGTTGTTTCATACTCTCTCTGTTATGTTGGACAGTCTTCTCCACAGCTTTGTCCTCAATCTGTATGAAGTGTTCCTTGCTGTTCTTGCCTCATTTATGTTCCATAAGACAATTACATAAAAGGTATATTTTTGTTGATAGCACATTGTATCCTAGGGTGGGTTCTTTTCACATGATATTGCAAAGATTTTGGATTTAGACAGAATTAAATGCATATACAAAATCATATTTTCCTTTATTTTCACTTCACAGTTACTTTTAAAATGTAGAATAAATAATAAGAATTATAAATTAATTCATACGGTTACGTAAACTGAGTATTTGGGTATCTGAAAAGCAGGGGCAGAGCTATATGGCGGGTGGGGGGGTATTGGGTGCACGGTCACCCCTGTGGCCACCCTTACTGTACCATTTTCCCCCCCTCTAATACAGATGGTGGCAGCAGTAATACTCTCAAGTGGAATATTCAAAACATTTTAATTTTTTGTGGTTATTCATACACATCAATATACTAACATCAAATAT
Organism: Cyprinodon variegatus; assembly: GCF_000732505.1. Lineage (NCBI taxonomy): Eukaryota > Metazoa > Chordata > Actinopteri > Cyprinodontiformes > Cyprinodontidae > Cyprinodon > Cyprinodon variegatus. The sequence continues at coordinate 84,294 of NW_015151796.1, read as the reverse complement.
AATAAGTACATAATTCATGCACTTTTCAGAACTACATTTTGTGTTATATGGGGTAAAGAGAAAAATATGTCTTGCAAGTCATCTAGGATTCTTCAGTGAACTCATAAATAACAATTTTAATAAAACTTATCAAATAATCAATTTATGTAGATATTAGTGCTTGTTAACATCAATGTTATGCAGAATGTTTATTGACACAAGTGGGTAATAATGGAAAAGATTTATGCCCCAGAACTCTAAACTGAAACAGTTTTATCCACTTTACCTTTAATCTAGAAATTACGGATGTTTAAACATATATGTGTCTATTTGTTAGCAAAGGCTGTAGGAAAGTATAGTTGATCTTGTGGTTTGGAAAAACAACATTGTGTTTGAAATAAATAGGTCCGGGACCTATAAAGTCAACAGGGTATACAGAAGTTGGTAAAGAGGTCATTATGGAGTCTGCATTTTTTTTTTTATTCTATTTATTTATTTTCTTATTTTTTCCTACTTGCTATGATTCTGCTTTTTTTAAAATATATTTTAATCATGTAAAGCACTTTGCTTTGTCTTTGTACTGAATTGTGCTATACAAATAAATTTGCCTTGCCTTGCCTTTATTTAGAAAATATAGATGCTTTGCTCATTCATTTTGCTGTTGTAATAGTGTAGATTGACGCTGAGGTTCTGGTGCCTATCCGCTTTTGGCCACCCCTCAGTGTACATTGGTTATTACGGAAGAGGATTAGGGCCACTGAAATTTCTTTTTTTTAATTTTAACTGATTTTTACATTTCATTTCAGTAGAATATGAGAAAAAAGTCAGAATTCTGACTTTAATCTCAGCATTCTGACTTTAATCACATAATTCTGACTTTTTCTCAGAATTCTGACCTTAATCTCAGAATTTTACTTAATGTAGATGGGCACCATGAATGAAGAGATGTGAGAGCACTCAAAATTACAGACTTTTTACATGCTTGATGGGTCCCCGCTAATACTATTTCATTAATGAAAGAGCAGATGCTAACATGTTTTTTAGCTGTCAGAATTCAGTCAGAGTTCTGAGATTAGAGTCAGAATTGTGAGGCAAAATTCAGAATTCTGAGATTAAATTCAGAATTCTGAGATTAAATTCAGAATTCTGACTTTTTCTGAGAATTATGACTTTAACCTCAGAATTCTGACTTTTTTCTCCTATCATACTGAAATAAAATGTAAAAATCAGTTAACTTTTTTCTTTTTTTTTCAGTGGCCCTAATCCTCTTCCGTAGGTTATTGCCAGGCCACCCTTATAAAAATGTTCTGGCTACGCCTCTGCTGGAAAATATCAGTCTGAATTTGCAGTATCCTTTTCTAATGAGAGAGCTCAGAAGCAGTGACCCAAAAATCAGTTACATTTTAACAACGCCGCGAGTCATGCGCGCAGAATATTACGCACGACGTGAGGAGTTTCCCTTTCTTCCCCCATGCAAACGCCCCTCTTCTGTCCACCAAGGCTCCCTGATTGTTAGCCACCGCTACCGGCTTGTGCCTGTCTGCTGTCCCAGTCTGCAGAGCTGCATCTCCCCACTGTAGAGAGAGAGAGAGACTGAGAAAGGAGAGAGAAAGATAGTCTCCGGGGCGGTGGCGGCAGGGTCCTGCAAACTCAATGTCCAAAATCTTGACATCCGGACCTAAGAAGGCAGGTAAGCAGTTTTTAATCGTATTGTCCTGATTTGACAGCGCCCGCAGGTGCATGCCTGCTGCGTTCACCGGTTATTGCGAAGTGCCAATTGTGCAGAAGCAGAGAGAGGAAGAGGAGGACCTCATCTCATGGCAGTGATGCGCTTTGCTGCTGGAACAGGGCTTTTAAATGCAAAGATGTCGCTTTTGTGAGCAGAGATCATTGGGCGGAGGTGGAGGGTGTTGCCACACAGCGTTAACATGGTCAATATGGTCGTTTAATAAGCAGCGCAGAATGAGCGCATCCTTTATATCATGCTGATCGGGCCCATGTAGGAAGCAGGTGCACCTTTGTTCCTTTTCTCTAAAAGCATCAAGCATACCAAGGTTATTATTCTCCAGATATTGTCTCAGCATATTTTTTATGCTCATTGATGTTTTTTCTTCCTATGTAGAGCTATACCAGCTGATGCTTAGGATAATGAGCTAATTAAAGAGGGGATGTATTGACGCGGGTGTGGCAGAGGGGGCAGGCATGGGTGCCTCGGTCTCCTGAGTGTGTGACCTGCTATCTGACAGGGTAGTAATTTAGAAGACCTCTTTAACTAACAGAGTTAGTTTGAAGGGAACTGCTGCTGCCTGTGTGGAAGCAGGAAATAACAGAAGCTGACCATGCATAATCTAATTTATCAGATCGCTTTTCAGGGAAAGCCAGAAGACAATGGAGATTGCAAATTAGTTATCTAATAAGCCTGAGCAAGTAGGTGCTCCAGTTTATTCAAATCAAAGTGGATTTAGTAAGCATGTTGGAAAAACTTCAGTAAATGTACTATATGCCAACCACAGCTCTGGACCCTTGTTCTACCAAAGCGCCATAATCAAAGGAAATCTAACTTACCTTAGCCCTGTGCTCCAAAGACTTCTCTAAGACTCGACGTCTGGGACTCCTATTGCACCCCTTTCTCATCCAACAAGGGTTAAAAGATAGGGTTCAAGTTTAAATCAGTTAAATTATGTTTTTGCCTTAAAGTTATTGTATACACAGGGGTGCTTCTAACTACATACCAGTGAAATGTTCCTTCATAGGTTTTAAATACACATTTTAAACAATCTTCTGTAGTGAATTCCAGAGATGCACCAAACCCAATAACTGGATCAGATATCGGCTCTGATATTGACTAATTAGCTGAATCAGATATTAAATCCAGTGCACTTTACATGGAACTGTTATATCTTTCTTTTTGCTGCTTCTTTGTTAATAAATAATATAAAGTACATTTATATCTGTATTTTTTTTTTTACAGTGTTTATGTTGAGGATTAGGTGTTCACTCACATGGAAAGATATATGGTTCATTCATTCAACATTTGAATAGGATCGTATCTGATAACGGCATATACGCTCAGCTTAGGTATACGTATCAAATTGGATCGGGAATAACTTTATCAGTGCATCTCTAGTAAATTTATCTCCAACAAATGAGAAAAAAGCATCTAAACATTAACAATGCCTTATGGGGCATATAAGGAGTCTGTTTGGGTACAGGCAATGTCACTAAGAAACAGTTCTTCCAAGTAATACCACTTCCTGTTTGAGAAATTTTGAAATTATTTAACTGGCTGTTACATATTTCCTCTAGTTTAGTTTTTAGGATATATGCATATCTTTTGTTTGGTAAGCATGCTCAATTTTAATCAATAATAACAGTTTAATAGGTGATTAACAACTGTGCTGAAAAAAAAGCATGCATTATCAAATATCACGCAGTAGTTTGGGCATCCAGTAAGTTATAAGTCTGCATCTATTGCCTAAACGAGCGGGCTTGTCAGCTCTCATTACAATTGCCCCCTTTTGTTCATATTCCTCTGAGTCAAACAGACTGTGAGCCCTCGAGTATCTGGCTCCTTTGCAGCCACGCCACAGGCCACAGAAAATCCCAGACTCCCGGGTTTGTCAAGCAGTCAGTAAAAAGAGGGGGGGCAAATTAGATCTGAAATCCATCCATCTGTCCATCCATAGCTGTGTCCCTCTGTGCATCCTCTCATCTCGTTTTTCCTTTCACCTGCTCCACTTTTTAAGAGTCCCTTGTATTCATTTTGACAGTGCAAACACAGACAGACTGGGTCTTCTTTGTAGCAGCCCTTTGCTGCTTTAGATAAAAGGATAAAGTGCTCTTTAGTGGAATGTATTAGCTATTAGCTATTTTTGTATTAGTATAACCAGTCTTCAGTTAAACTTGGTCAGAGGGTTAAAGTATGTGGACGATGCATGCAGAAATGCTCTGCATTGCTTCCAGACAATGGATAAGGTTGAACCTAAGTTCCATTCAATATCTTCTCAGAAGGCAGTTTTGTTTTGCATAATAATTCACCATGCCTGCTTGTTTAGAGTAAAGTAACTTTAATACAGTTCCCCCTCAAGGCCTTTGTGGGGTTATCCTGTGATTGATTTGTAATACCTCGTTGAAGCAGAGAGCCTATCTGGAGCTCTCCACTGGATAAACTCAAATTACTTTCAAGTCAGAGGAGCTTTCAAAGGCATATCAAGATAACAGCATGTAATAAACTGTCAGTTTTGCATTATCACCACAAAAGATGCACAAATTACTAAGCTGAAGTTATGACTGGTGGTATGACAGAGGTATATTTATATGAAAGCCGCATATTATCACTAGAGGAAACGTTCTGGTTTTAACACCTGTGGTAATGGATTTTTAGAGAGAATATCAGCCTGATTGCTGATACGTATGGTGAACTGAAGTAAAAGTAATGAGTTTCATTGAGCTTAAGAGGAAAAGGGAATTTTCTGTGATAGATGCTGTGATTCTAAAATCAGAAAGAGTCACTGAATGAGATTTCTTGAAAACGATAGAGAAAAGAAAAGCTGAATTCTTTGATTAAATGCATTATACATTGTTGGTTTTCTGAAATTCAGAGATCATATAAAGAATTAGAATCTGCTCTATTTGACCATGATTGTGAACCCAGTAAAGGTGTTTGACATTTGTTACCGCACTTACAGCATGCAGACATTAAGTATAGACGTATAGATAACAAAATGTATATGCTTTTTTCTGTATATAAGAAAAGACAAAAAAGGTTTGTTATGGTACAAATCTGCTTATTTTGTCTCACATCACTGTGGCTTTCTACTCAGGTTATGAATATATTTATATGAGGTTATGGTTTATTTTTATTGTTTTTAACAGCCCTTTCATAGAAGGAGTGTACAATAAGCCCTGATAAGCCTCTCTGCAGTGTCGATCGTTGTGAGTTTTATAAATATATGCTTATCTGTTTGCATTATTTCACTCTCCCTCATATCCACCTCTTATTTCTTCATATATATTACCTATATAGTTAAGAATGCATCAAGCTATTGTCCTCTACAGTCACATTGTCAATAAGTACCAATGATCTAGTTCCACTGGCAGCATGCCTGATATACAGTATATTACTGCTCCCCTGTTTAACAGATAAGGTTGACCTTAACTGATGAAGATTCTCAGGCTTTTTCCATCTAGTCCTCCTCTGTCATTCCAATCCAGAATGCTGCTGCCTACAGATTATAGATTTGTTTTCATTTTATCAGACCCGCAGAGTTCTCAGGTCTTCTGGCTCAAATCTATTTTGTATTTCTAGAATCTGAACCAAAGGTGGAGAAGTATACGGAAGGCCGTTTTGACTTTTATTAGAAGCGCTGTCCTCTCTATTGTTCCATGTGTTGAAATGGAACAATAAGATTTTTCCTAATCAAAACTACATTCCTACTAGCCAGAAATGTACATAAAGATATCCTAAATTATATTTTTGCCAGCACAAATTACATTTCAGCCTGCCAAAAACATAATTGTACTAGTAAGAATAAACTTTCAAATACCTAGAAATATTTACAACCTTGAAGTGGCCCTTTTGACATTTATTAGCTTGACTAAATATATATTTAAGATGTGCATTTCTCCCTAGTCAAAATGAACATTTCAGAAATGTAAAATAACATTCTTCCTATCTAAAATATACCTTCTTCATATCTAAAAATGAATTCTGACTAGGATGAATTCTAATTTCTGATCTCCATAATAGAGTTACTGCTAGTTAAAATTACTATTTCAGATATCAAAAATGAATGTAACATTACAGATTTCTATCCAAAATACAGTTTTAGATTAAAAAAAACATATTTGGACTGACATTCAAAAATATAAATGGGGCGCCGTTTGAACATAAAATAGGCAGGCTGACTAGTCACATTTCTGTTATAGATAGCACCAAAGCATTCTACCTAGTCACAGTTACAAAGTTCCTAGTCAGAATTGTATTTTAGATATCACTAATTACATTTCTACCACTAGATATAAAATTTTAAATGCTCTGGAATCGAATTTGTACTAATAAGAAATACATTTCAAGATATCTACAAATCTTAATATCTAGCCGGGCACAGAGCATCAGTGCTGAGGAGAGGCAGTGGCTGGCCTGTGTCTGTGCTGGAGGTAAGAGAAGACAACAAACAATCCTCATAGGGCTATATTAAAAAAGCTTTTCAAAAAGTCACTTAAAAACCTCTTATTTCATGCTTTGTTTTTAACTTTGCTATATTTCATTCTGACTTAAAAATGCAGTCTTGGCCGCACTCCTTCAACCTATGTCAAAAAGTAAAATTTCAGCTTTTCTCCTTTGTTGTATTTTTTTAATCCACAGAGGTTACCATTTTTTCACCTCCGTAATGTATGCTTGATGACATGGTAAGGACGTGGTGGACTAGAACTTAAAGAGCAAACACAGTAAGGCTAACCCAAGTTGTTGTTGTTTTATCATATTGTGTTAAACTCATGTAATTTTAGACAATGGTGTCCTTAGATCTATTTTTTAATATATTAGGTAAGGCTTACACCAAAAGCAGAAGCTAACATGAAAGCAAAATTAAATTGTTAGGGGAACAACAGCTTAACTTGACAGTGAAACCTTTTTTTTTAGTTTTTGTAGCTTATCATTCTAAACTGTCCTTCTGTGAAGATGTTTTGATCCTGATGATAACCCTAAACAGCTTAAGTTGCGTGTCACATTAGAGGATGCATTTAAGCTCTCAACTTTGTTGTCAACATTAATATTTCAAATAAAATTTACCTCGATAATGCTAAATGCTTGTTAAATGCCCAACTTTTTTCAGACAGACTTTGCATTTCGTGTTCATTTTCTCAACATCTATGGCGTAATTTTGGTGCCACTGAACTGAGTGTGCAGTGAGAGCAATGTGCGTTGTTTAAACTGCAACACCCTCATTTAAAACCGGCCTGAGGCACGCTAAACTCTGACAACACGCTCTCGACTTCTTCTCTGCACGCTCAGTTTCATCTCTTCTCTCACTTCACAGGATTAACTGATGTAAATTTGTTTACAGCTGTTTAATACTTCTTTACTGGGCTAGTCCACCATTCTGTTTGTTTACGCTTCTGACTGTATTGGTGGAGTCATGTGATTACAGACACGCTGCACTATCTTAAAGGGGAAGGAAATACCAGAATTGATTTATTTTGAGTCGAATTTCAGTTTTTTTTTTACTGAAATTGGAAAATTGTCACCGGTTATCATAGTGAATGACTGTAAAAATCCAGAATATACCAAGTGGCTGGTATAGTCTACAGAAACATCTGAGCAGGAAGCAAAATGGAGACCCCCAGGTCATAGTGGGATTCACCTCTTAAGGTGGTGGAGAATACTGTGGAAGTTCTAGATACAAACAGACATTGTGATCATTGATAAGCAGCAGTGGACAGCCACAGTGCTCGATTTTGCCAACCCTATTTATGGAAACATCAGGTAAAAATGACAGGATAAATTGGAAAAATACTTAGGCCTCAGGGAAAAAATATGGAAAGCCTGGAAGTTCAAGGCAACGGTAGTCCCTGTGGTCATTAGAGCACTCAGGGCAGTAACCCCCATGCTCCAACAGACACCTAAAGGAACAGTAGTCAAGAAATGCAGTTCTAGGGACAGCTAAGATACTGTGAAGTACCCTCATGCTCCCAGGTCCTTGATAGAGGATCTGTGCTTGAGATGAAGGAATCTCCCAACCCGCCCAGGGGCACGAGTGGTCGGTGACATATATATATATCACCCACCCCTCGTACTCACATATGTGTGCATTGATTATATACTTCAGTAATATCGATTTCTTTCTAGATCTAGAAATTTCTACATGTATTTTAAAATACCTGATATTTTCATGACTTTTCTATCTTTGCAAAGGTATCTTGTGGTCCTTCTTTTATAGCTACCGACAGCACCACTGTTTCCATCTTGTCACATCTGTGTGCCCATCTCCGCACGAACTGTCACATCCTTCAATACGGTGCCATGTGACGGTTCACCTCTTCCTCCCTCCTTCACACATGTGTATGTGACAACCAGCCCAAAAAATCCCCACAGGCTGTTCTCTTTCCCTCTTATTTTCTTTATCTTATTTTGATATGCTTGACAGATGATGTTAGGCTGGAGTTTCCATGGTGACTGCATATTAAACAGGCTGGTCTGATGTCTTTGTGTTAAGTGTTGTTGGTGGCATCACTCCTGATTTGGTCAGAAATGGGGCAGGTGGGGGGGTGGGCTGGGCTCCAGCGCAGCATGGTGCCTGTCACTGCTTTTAAAGTGATGCTTTCTTTCCATTAAAATTTTAAAGTGAAGGTTGCTGAAACATTGAGGTGTGAGGAGGATTTTTCTTTTTCATCAGTACTTTGTCCTAAATGTAATACTTCCCTGTCATAGCAAGAAGTATTGCAAATTTTTATTGATTGATATAATCATGAAATACCTAGTTAGTTAATCTATTTATTGGTAATAATAATAGCAAGCAATTAAATTTGCACACAAACCTTAGCATTTTATCAACTCCGCACAACTGCTCTGTAAGATAACCTTTTTATATACCTAATGATTAGATTTGATAACAGCTTTCTAAACATGGTAATTTTACATTATGGCCTTTCTATAGAAGACATTTTTGACAGATTTTTACTAAATTTTGTATGGACTATAGGACAAAAAATTTTTGTTTTGAAATATAAACTAAACCAGTGCTTGTCTCTTTAAACAAGTTGCATGAATATAACCTGCTACAGTATATGCATGCTAAGGGAGTGTAAATCATAAGAAAGATAGGATAGAGTTAAGTGGTTTTGCCATTAACGGCTTAAACACTGGACAATTTAGCATCCAGTGCGATAATAAAACGGATATTATGATTGTTGAAAATGAAAATGCATAGGGGTTTATCAGACCACCTATGGTTCCCTGCAACTGTGCTTGAGTGTCTCCAACCAAAATGGAGGCCCTGGAGTTTTTGGTATGAACTACGTAGCAATTTGGTGGCATTGCCATAAGTCTGACAGATGGAGAATTATGGCAGGTTAGAAAACTTAGAGTTTTCAATAAAACCTGCTTTGTGAAACGGACCCCAGCTTGTTAAAAGACCTGAATTTACACAATAACACCAACTCTATTTAAAAATAAACTTAAGAAATAGGTCAGCCCTACTGCAAAGTTGGCTTAGTTTGGCCATGAGAGGTTGAGAGTCTTGGGCTTATTTGGAATATATTGCCTTCTAGCTGTTCCTCGCTCCTATCAATTCACCCGTGGCAGGGTCATTGATATTGATCAGGTGTCTATAGCGATATATATTGATATTGATTAATTGTCCAGCCATGAGTACGTTCAAAGATTTGATTTTGTGTAACAAGTTCTTTGCTAAATCTCGTCATTATGAGACACATTTCTTAAGCCATGTCTGAAATCTGTAGCCACTTAAGTTCCTTTATTGGTTACTATGGGCTGTCAGTTGATTGGTAGGAGCACATTTGTATGACTTTTGAGTATTTTGCATTAACTAATCATAGCTGTAAGAGGACAGCATCCCATTTAGCAATGAGGTCAACCACACCTCCCAACTGATAAAAGTTGATGTTCCTCCTTGCTATCAGCAACTACTGTCTGTAAATCACTTTCATACCTTAGCAGAAAGTTGTATCCTTAGATTGGAGCTTTCTGAGAGGAGTCTGCGTTTTACAAAGGAAATGTACCCTAGTAGGGTTCACACATATAGATAACTGTGCCATGTTTTTCCCCTTTTTTGTTCTCCCTTTGGAAATGAGCCTGTTGCGTGTTATGAGTGAGTAGGGTAGAATCTTGGAACTGCTTTGATTTCAAAACTGGAAAACTCCAAACTTTTGTCTGTCTTGGCCCAATATCCTGTTATGTGTGGGACCTGTGAATCAAGCATGTTCAATTCAGATCAGAGCTTTTGTAGCTCAATGCAGAACGTTAACCAATCTGAGGAGAAGCTGATCAAGTAGCTGTTTTAGAGACAGACACTGCATACAACCTGTTGTCACTTCTCCTGCAGAGCTATAAACTGAAGTTTACATGAAGAGACAGGATATGTATTTTTTCATGTACATTTAAAAGGGAGAGTTCTCTGATCACTCCACTAAAATATTATCTTAATTGTGTATTATGTCAGTAGGGTGTCTTTGCAAATATCTGATCTACATGCAAACACTGTCAGGACACGGAAACAGATTTACATTAAAAATAAAACATAAGAGTAACCTATTAATATTCACCTAATTTCTGGGAAATTTGCCTATTTTGCATACCCAAATGGAAAAGCAAATAACTGAGGTAAGCCCAAATTACATGTGTGATACGATATTTGAAAGCTAAAACCTTCTAGTTTCTGAATATATACATGAAAATTGGGTAAGTAAAACACCCAAGCTCCATCAAGCCCAAGCTGCATCAGTTCAAACATGACTCAAAGTTTTTTTTTTATTCATGAAAATAATAAGTCTTTTTGAATAGCAGGAATAAAGACATGCTTGCTTGTTGTGGCTGCTTTGTCGTGCTACATTTCGACATGCTGCTATAATTGTGCTTTGGTGCTCGCTATGTCCATAAAATGAACTAGGTGGTTTAATTGTAAAGAAACAAAGCTTTCCAGCGATGTCTAACATGTCTATATCGGGCAACATTTTACCAGTGAATTTTTTTGTTTTCTAAGTTATTATTTGTAAACGCTTTAAAATGAGGACTGTCCCTCAGCTGATAAGGGAGAATGGTCTGCAAGTGTACAGGAACACCTTCAGAAAACAAGGTGCAATAAAAAGTAATGGATGCAAGAAGACTAGTTCCCAACATTATGAAGAAACGGTTTATGATTAATACCTGTATTACCTTAAAATTTCAAAACTACCCAAAGAAAAATATTTGATTCTATATTCTGGTTCTTGCTGTTTTTACCACCCGAAAAAAAAAAAGGACATTCTCTTCCAACCGCTTTTCTTTGTAGCTGCTACAAACGAAAGTACCCGCCTCCTGGCCATGGAGGCTAGACCCTGTCAGACACCCAGGCATAGTCAGGCAGACCCTCACCACAAGTTAGCCCCCCACAAAAGAGCAAAGCCATATCCACCATTGTCACCGCAGCCCTCCTGGCCAACCCCCCTATGCCAGAACCCTCCTCCCAGGAAACAAGATTCTGAAGCTGAGAGATAAGACCCTAAGGCTACATAGTCCCTGGAGAGCCAATAGATCTGCCAAGCCTTCCACCCACAATGCCTAAAGACCAACCTCACCTGCCTGTTGGACTTCTGTTTATTTTAAAACTGAGACTGGTAAGGATGCTACCCACAACTTCCACCCAAAGCCTTAAATGTTTAAATGTATTGCAACACTAAGCTAACCTGCCTCTGGTGCCCCCAAACATGCCGGCATAAACCACCACCAGCATATAGACCCCCCATCCTAGTGATGTTCTACTCCCCAAAGTCCCACTTGTGGGGTTGTGTGATAGAGCAGGTTAGAGGAAGCATCCAGGGATAGGGAGTAAAGGACTAGGAACCAAAGATTTTGGATACTTGTTTGTCACATTTTGTTAGCTGTCTCATTAAAACTTTCTCTCTGTGGGAGGCCATATTTCCTTTAACTTGTTAGATCTCCTGACACAATTTATTTTACTAAATGGACATAATAAGTGCCTTGTGAGACAGTGCTGAAGATGTTGGCTCTTTTACTTATGAACTCATTAACATTTAGGATATTAGTCTCATAAATCAAATCTTGCATTTTGACAGCTCATTTTAATGTGATTTCACTGGCAGATTTGTTTTAATCAGATAAGCCTATCTTTACATTGACCCACCCCAAACCTCCAACTGTAACAATTTTAAGGTGCACAGTTTCCCAACTTCTTTTACTCAAGGTGGTAATGAAGCAGATAATGCTAAGTCTGGTCATCACTCAAACTGTCCCCTCATTTATACCCAATAAGGACAACAAAGTATTTCAAATGCTGAAATATAACAACTACAGCTGAATTCAGAGACTTTTTATAGAAAGTTCTTTTGTGTGCAGACAGGACTAATCAACCTACCTGGAACTTCATCTGGAAGAATGAACTTGAAGCCTCATTGGTCGCATGTCATATAATTTATCTTGTTTGTGGTGATTAGAAGCAAATTTAATAGTTGCACTGCAAGGACTGCAAGAACTGCTGAGAGCTACAGATTTGATGAGTATTTGAATATGTTTTATCTTGAGTAAGGACATCTGTTCAGCCATTAATACCTCAACCCTCACCATGATTAACCTAGGTTCCCTAAGTTTTCCCTGCTCAACAGGGTTAATGTCTGCTTAGGTCTTAAGCAACTGGTAAGGAACTCAGAAAATGATCACATAGTGGTAATTATGAATAATTAACTTATACAAGTTACATAAGTTATACTTACAAACGCGTGAAAAGTTTTTAACTGAGCTGACATGAAATCAAACACTCTCTTAAAAATAAATTCATACAGTCAAATAAAACTCTTACATAGAGGACCTTCCTTTATAGAATTAATGACGTCCTACTTCTTTTTCCAAATTAATTATTTTCTATCAGTGTCACACTGTACGATATTTTCAATTATTGTACTCAGCTTCAGATCAAACTGTACGACAAAACCGCAGGGTTTAACAGTCGACAGCTCATTGTTGTATGTTCTTACACTGTACTTTGATGTGATCTACCTTCTCAAATTGTGCATCCAAAAACCACACATCGGAATCAGCGCTGAGAGTTGGAATCGTTGTCAATCTGGAAAAAGAGGAAGAAGAAGAAATCCCTTGTTTGCACATGCGCTGTCCGTGAGTTTCTGGTAAATCGGCTCGTAAATGCTCGTAGCTCTGCTTTAACAATAGAATTTGCTCACAAACACTTTATGAGGGCTGACTGAATTTCAAACATGTTGGAATTCCTCCCGATCCTGGTTGTGAGTTATGAGTGGCTAAACGCCCAGTGTTAGCCACTGTTTACTGCATGACACATGGTGCAGGACGAGGCTGAAACTTGGCCCTATCCAAACAATTAGGGCATGACTGGAGAATCTGCCCGAAACGGGCAAAAATTTGTGCAGTGTATGCCCAGCTTTATATTTGAATGAAAATGTTTTGTTCCCCATAGGCCACCTATGGGGCTAAACGGTCCACTCACCCTACCCACTACGGGGTTTGGGACAGCCCTCAATATGGCAAAGTCTCTGTTGCAAACAGAGGGTTAGTGTTTAGGGGTCAGTTTGGGATTGGGCCTTTGTCTCCTTACTGTAATTTTTACCAATGCTATCACCCTTCATCTTTTCTTCTGTTCAGTTTCTATTTTAACCCTCCCACACAGCCATGTGGTTTCTCCATATTTCCCTCAAAAAACAAAAACATGACATATTTAAAAACTTTGAATTTCAAAAAGGAAAAAAAAAAAAAAGAAATCTGAACATTTGAGAGTGTTCCCTTTTTTCCTTGAAATGTTCAAGAAGCTAAAATCGAGAGCTTGAGTCGCAACATCCCAATTCATTTAGAGTCAAATTTATTAACCATTTCCCTTTGGTCTAGTTTGGTCTAAATAGTAATTCTGATTTTAACCTATTCTGCTTTTTCTTTTTACTATATACTGTAACACATAAAAATAAATGTTCCTTAATAGGTATTGGTCTTACTTTGAACCTAAACCCATTATAGAAGAAAACATACATCTTACTTAAAAGTTTAGAGGTGCTTGAGGTGGTTTGAGGTATTTTTGTGACTTGAGTGCACAGATTTTTAGTAATTCCACTTATAGTTTATCTGAATGTAGAAGAGAAAAAAAGGTTATTTTCAAGAGCCAAAAAAAGTATGTATACTCCAAAGGGCTCAAAAACAGCATGGATTTCATTTTGAAGAGGTCCTCATCAGACCTTTTGTCCAGTAAATAACTCTGAATTTAAAGAGGTTAACTTTTATCTGATGTTATCAATTTCAATAACGTACACACCAGTAAATACAGTTGGTTAATTAAATAGTTGGACAAGTTTAAACTGTTGGCACTTTAAGAGGGGAACACTTTCATGCACAGACATCATAAGGGTGTTATTTATAGCACACACTTAACTTACCTTTTTAAGGCTGTACTTTAATGTTTTGTTTTGATCTAATAGTGCTAAGAAAAATCAGACTGCACCTATTTGGTTGGATATGCTGATGATGGATCTAAATTTAATAAAATGGATATGAGATATTTTAGGATCTCTGTGGGTAATTGTTTTTTTTAATAAATTATGTTTTCTAGCAAAAAATAATGTATTGTTAAAGAGTACAATGATTTGCTAGAATTGTTTTGACGATAACCAGCTTTTTTCTTTCCAACAATTGTTTTGGATTATGGTGGAATAGGTTGTTGAACTCCTACCACAGACTGCTGCTTCTCACAGTTTGCCTCTCACACGTGTCACAATCTTATTTTTTCTTCACCAATTCACCATAAAGTAGAAAAACACTTGACTATAGCAACACATGCACTGCTTCCTGGCAGCGCACTGTGTTAGAGAGGTGAGAAATATGGACAAGCTGGTAAATATTCTTGGTATCTATGCTCTGCTGCGACATATTTTTGAGATGCTACATCTGACAATTTCTCCCATTATTTCATTAATGAAGGATGGGGCTGTGAACAACTGATGGCGTCCTGTAAGCGCATCAATTTTTGTGGGACCTCTAAACTGACAGACTCTTTGTCTAAGAAATGACATAAAGACAAATGTGTCCAGGCAACCGTCTTGGAAATGATTCATCATTGACATTTTTTTGCCCCATATGATCAGCCACCATGTGTTTTATTATCTGTCAGGAAATCTAACCTAAGCTGTTTTTGCAACATATTGTGTACAGTCTGTTTCTGTAGGTCTGTTGACACTACTGCAATTTGAAGAATTTTTTTTATGGTTGGTTTTCAGTATTGTAGATTAGGAACAACAGCTGTTAAAAGCAAAGATTAGGATACAACAAAAACATACAAGTTAGCCATAGAGATGAGATGATACCTGTATAAGCTTTTTGGTCATTCTTCAATGTTTCACTTCAGCAGGCAATTTTTCTTTTTAAATTATAATTGAAGTGTATAGAATTTTTTTTTTTTTTAATTAGGACATACAGTGGGGCAAAAAAGTATTTAGTCAGCCACCAATAGAGCAAGTTCTCCCACT
>NW_015151796.1:39992-64951 GCF_000732505.1 Cyprinodon variegatus | reverse complement strand
TATTTATCTAGTCATGTAGAAAATAATTTTTTTTTTTTTCTTGTTTTCTTAAGATACTATATCTAAAAAATATGCTGGTGAAGATTCTCAGTCATCCAGGGCATAGTCATTCCAAAAAAGTTTTAAAAAACAATCCACTGGATAAGTAACTTGGAAACAAAGTCCAGTGGATTGTTTTTTGATCTTTTTGGAAAGTATATCTTAAGAAAAATTTATTAAAAACGATAGTCTGATATCTTTTGTCCATTACTATATTTTCTTCTTACCATTTTTACAATTAGTGGCAGCGAAAAAATCTTTGACCTAAAACATTTAAGGGAGGCAAAAAAAGTATACCAAGAGTTTTTAAGTTGAAGTTTTATCAATATATATTGAAAATCCACCATACTTCCTGGTTGCATCCTGATTGCATTCGTGAATAAGTATGAAACAGGTAATTTCTTTCCCTGCACCTCTTCAAGATGGAAAATACAAAAGAACATGCCTTTTTGGTGAGGCCGATGGAAATAGCCTTATTACAATCTAACAATTTTTTCAGACACTGAAATAATGACATCAAATTTGTATGCTTCGCAAAGATATATCTTATTAACTTTTACTTAAACTTTTGATGAGGGGATATTGATTTCATGTAATTTGGCATTGAATTCATGCAACAGGACATAACAGGTGTTTCTTAATTATTAGGAATCAAACAGGCTTATATTAAGATAAATATCTTACCTTTAGTAGCTCCACAGCAGCACTCTGATTTTTAACTAGTGGAAACCCATCTCTCTGTGGTGACATCAGAGGGAGAACACAAGAGGAGCTAACTCAGCATGCTATAATGGAGATGAATGGAAACACTGATGATTGTCCCAGAACATCTGGTCTGGAATGGGTTTGTGTGGTTGAATCATCCGCCATTTCAACCTCAAAACAGCTTGCTTTCAATCTAAAGTCAGTACTACAGAAGCTAATAACAATAGCTTTGGATAACGATCTAGAACAGAAGCAAACTACAATCTAATCTCAATATCAGCCTTTAGTTCTTTTCTGAATATTTTTTAAATTTCCCTTTCCTCAACATCATCTTGGCTTGGGTGTGGAGCTGGAAGAGAAAGTTTCCTTTAGCTCCATTTACAGTACCCTTTTGAAACCGTGCCGAGATTGGTCTGAGCAACCGAGATAACAGTTGAGTGTAAATGGCTTGGTTCTTAGATAAAAAAGAGGGCATTAGCAGACCGCCTCATCTCCTTACAGTCAGCTTCCGTAATCATGAAATTTCAGACATTCATAAAAATACAAGCTTCCCTACCTTGCCACATGATTTCCAGTAATAATTCCGCTAAGCAGTGTAATGAACTTCAACTCCAGTTGTTGTTTCCTGCATCTGTAAACCCTGATTAGACTATTGTTTCTCGTATCCGCTTCCCAAAAGCCAACTCTTTCAAGTAAATTCACCAAAGGTGGCCTTCTTTGCCTGATTGTATGCAAACTTCCTGAATGGGTGCTGCCATATTGATTTGCTTTTTTTACCTCTAGAGAGCAGTAGAACTGTACATCGTCACTAGGAGGCGAGGAACCGTGCTAGTGTGGTATATAAATGGTCAGAAGGAACCAAGCTCGGCACGGTTATCTGATCAAAGCTCGGCATGGATCGATTTTCAGAGGGCAGTGTAAATGGGGCTTATGTCTAGCTCATAGACCCGCTAATGTTCTCTCTCTCCCCTAATGGGGTACCTTCTCCACTCAATTTGACAGCAGCTCCAGATTCTTATGAAACTTAAATAAGCTTTCGGCCTTCTTTATGGGGGTTGAAGCAAAAATGTCACTCATGTTTTCTCACTGAGTCCCTGAGTCCTCTGAATGGGAGAGGTTTTTAGATAAAAACTATTTTATCTGTTGAAATTATTACAAACATTATTAATGTTTTGGTCTACAAACAATACTAGAAAACGTCAATATTGTTTCATCAACACTTTACATTTGCGAGCAAAAAAATTCAGCTGCAAAAATGTGCTCAGTCACTAAGTTGTACAACTATGGGTAATGAAGTGTCTGACTATTTGAACTGGTAATCATATGTTTTCACCATAGATACTGTTACTAATTGTATGTGGAGGAGGTAGTTTAATGTCTCAGCATATTATTATATGAGACCCTAATTTTTTTTTTTTCATTATCTTCTTACTTGAATGGAATAATGTCAAGCAATTAATCTGAGAGCTTAAATATTTTTTTCCCCATTCGGATGATGCACCACATCTTCAGTGCGTCTAAAAGTCAATTTTGTTGAGTCTCTGCCAAATGATTTGCTGATTTGCATGTTGCTTAATAAAATAGGCTAGATCATTGGCAGGTTTGTTGAATTATTCAAAGATGGTTTACAGCTTTACAGAAAAAACCCAAAAACAGCAACTTTTGTCAAAGTGCTTATTTCATGTATGCTTTTTCTAATAAACATTCAATTTGATTTTTTTTTTAACCCTTTAAGAATTAAAAGCATAGGAGCTTAAAATTTAGAAATATGCCGCTTTATTGCTATGTTTTGCTTATGGTTTTATATGGAGGTAGATCGGTCTCAGTTTTCACAAATACACATATGTGATTCATACATGCACAGGACAAGATCCACACATGGATAGAACGATTCACACAAGCACAAACAATCCACACATACACATTACGAGATGTACACACACACACAGCACGATTCATGCAAGCACACAAGATCCACACATTCACAGAACAAGATTCACAAAAGTATTCCTGGTCCATAAACATGAATTAAGTTAAAAAGTACCAGTGATCTTTAAAATTCACTGCATTTGTGTGTGGATTTTTGAGATTGCGCAGACATGCCTCGATACACAAATGCATTTTTTTAAGGAGGGAATGGTTTGCCGCCAATCATAAAGCTCCTTTGTATAAGCTTGTCACCAGAAAGTGCTCCACGTCTGATGACCCCCAGATCCCACATCCTCCATATCCGCCCAGAATTAGATGCATGTATTTTAAATAATTTGAATATTTAAAAGATATCTCTATTTTGTTAAGGCTTTAAAATCATTAGACTAGCAAGAAACAGTTAACCCAGATTCAGAAGTAGAGGACCTTAAATGGGAGCCTACTATAATTGTTGCTGGAATTTTAAGTTTAGCACCCCACACATCTCAGACCCCATTAATACTCTCACAGAGATGATTAAATGTGCAGAGACCAAAACGGATGCAGACCTGAAGTGACTGACTCATAAAAAAGCCCACAATAATATAATTAATTAACTTTGCAGTCATGACATTTGTGAAATGAGAGCTCTGAAGTTGGAGAAAAAAAGGTTTTATTCAAGTCTCGTTGTGATTCACTGGTACATCATTCTGGCAGTTGCTTCATTAAGACTGACAATGAAAACTTGTGTTACAATGAAATTAGCTTTTATGGAGCTTTGGGAATTAGATATGTTGGATGTGAAATAAAGAACTGACCTGAGATTTGAACAAATTTCTGACAATACCTCTCATTACATTATTGCAAATATTTAGGGCTTTTCCATATTTGTCAAAGTACCACACCAAACTTGAAATGTGCAGTCATATTACCTTTTTTTTTTAGATTCAATACTATCTCATTCTGGTGGCATTTTGTACATCATTTTGTCACAAAATTACAGCTTGCTGCTCGAATAGTATTTGTTATTTGTGTCTTTTAAGCTTTGTTTGTGCTCAGTTTGTTAGTAGATATAGCCGTACTCTGTATAATTACCATGCAACATCATGTGACCAGGAGTTCTGCAGGGAAAACAGTATGACTGTTGGAGTACACTAAAGCTGGGGATAAAGCTCTGATGTCTCTGCTGATAGCACTTGAACACATGTCCTTGCTAATGGAGCTACATGTGTTAACAATGCTTTTAAGCCATGCCCTTCAGCCTTTGGGTTTTTCAAAAGGAATTATAATATGATCTGGATTTATTTAGTAGCTGCGTCAATGGCCATTATCTGGCTTTTTAATAGTTCAGCTGTACTTCCTGTAGATGGCGCCATGTCTGTATTTCACGACCGCTGCTGTGGTTCTATTTAGGCTCAAAAAGGGCAATCAAAACACTCTCAGGGTGGACACTTGGAGTATATACCCTTATTTTATTATAATCAATGGAATTTTGGTCTTTTTGCTATAGGCATATTACCTTTCATTTGTTATTGTAATTTTTTTCTATCTTTGTGGTAGGACAGCACAAAGCAGCAGCTAATTTTGGAATGTGAGTGAAGACAAAAAAAGGTACAGCTAATGAAACATTTTATTAAAATAATAATTTTGATTAAGATTAAAATATGTTTTCAGCACAAAAAGAGGTATGTTTGATGTTAGAAAAGGAAGTATCTTTCAAAAGATAATAAAAAATAAAAAAAAAATAAAAAAGCAGTTTTAGTTGTGAATATTCCTCCAGATGGCATGTTTTAAAGGTAGATTCCTTTCTTAGTTATCAATAGAAACATCTTTGTGGGCATCACATTAATAAAACCCCTTTCATTACCTTTTTTTCCGTCTTGATGATTCCAGTCAGTTGAACTATTTTGGTAAAATAAATGAATTTGGATCAAAACCTCCCTGGGTAGGAATTCTTATTTCACACGTTTGTCTGCCCTTCAACTGTAATTTGTCTTTTAATCTCCTCACCATGTCCGCACTTCTCTGAAGGTCTCAGGAATCTACAAAAAAAACATTAGTAAAGAGTGTAACAAACAGTAAGGAAAACAGTGGACAGGTCAGGAATACAATTTTGGCTATTGGTTCAGGGACTGATTTAGGATAGACTATACAAGTAAAATCTGCAAATTAAGGCATTATTTGCAAATATATCAATTTATGCCTGATAGTTGACACAGAAAGGCTGTGGAAGCAAGATCTTCTTTCAAACGAGACCAAATAGAAAATGCTATCTGCGCTGGATGCCTTACACATCACATTGAAGACCATTGCTATAGTGAAACATCAGGATGGTAGTATCTTGCATCGGGAATGCTTTAATTCAGCAGACAGAGAAACCCTGGTCAGTGTTAATGGAAAGAAAGATTAACCTAAATGCAAGGTACAGTAAGCTGTATTGTTTGAGACTCTGAAAGACCAGGAACTGGGGTGGAGGTTAACCTGTCCTCAGAACCACAACCTTAAACATTTAACCTGAGATAAAATAGATGAGATGAAGGCACAGTCATGTTGCATTAGAATGGAACAAATATCAGACCTAAATCGAGTCAAATCATTTAAAAGACTAGAAACTCATGTTGAGGGACTGCTTTACTGGCTAAATACTAGTAAACAAACACAGAGACAAAAAAATGCATATAACAGTAATTCGTTTTGACAACAGAAAATAATTTTAAAATTATAATCAGTGTGTAAAGTTGCCCACTGAAGGCCTAGGTACCAGGTGCACTGCCTGCCGATGACAATGAGCAATGGCAGAAGTGGGCAAACTACCCCCAAAAAATAATTCAAGAAGAAGCAGTAATAACCAAAACACCAACATTATAAAACCAGTCTTTACACCAATTTTACACATTTTTAGCTTACATGAATGTGTAAGTGTTACAGTAGAAGAGAGTAACTAACTACCAATGACCATATCCACTGTTTACTGTATATTCGTATGATCTCCAAATGGCTTCAGTTACCTGCAGTCAGTAAAGTATCCAGAATTTAGAATTAGTGAAACTTCACAAGGTTATCACCTGAGTAAAAGTAAAAAGCATGGTACAGTAAAGGTACTCATAGAAGTAGGTTATGAGTAATTGTAACTAGTTACTTCCCACCACTGGCCTACATGGACTACATCTGAACAAATTAAACCCTGCTTTATGGCTAATCAAAAATAAATTCATCTAACAGCCTCTCTGAACTTGATAAAGCGGATCTGAAAGAGCATATGACATCTGCTGCCTTTGAGGAGCCAGACTGCATTCAGCTTTGAGGAACCAAACTAAAGGGTCATTAAAGAAAAGACATGCTGTGCTACAGCTTCACAAACAGAAATAACTGGCGGATGAAAAAAGTTTTATTTATTTAGGGCATTCTCTCTAAGAGATAACACACATAAGCATACTTTTTGTGTTTTTAGACGTTTATTGGTCATTATAAGAATCAATATATTTCCTGTTTTTTTGTAGTTGAAAACTTTTTTGTCTTTTTTAAAACAATTCACAAAAACTTCATCTTTACTTTACCTGGTATCTTTTGCCTTTTTTCCAGATGTACCTGTTTACAGCAGGAATAATCAACAACAGTTCAATTAGGCCCAGAAGCCTAAAAGGACTGATGGGTTATGAATTACTGGCACATTTATTTAGCTTGATAAGTATGAAGTCATTATGTTTATTATAAATGTTCATCAAGTTTTCTTTGAAAATTCTGCCCTCTGTCCTCATGCTGGGAACTGCAGCCAGAAGAGGCATAGCTAATTGATATCTCTCCTGCTGGCTGCTAAAAGAAAAGTCATTACATTGTGGAAATGAAGAATAATGGGTGGCCACTCTACACCATCATGGACTGTAAATTAATGATGCGCGATGATGCAGAAAATTTGTGTTGGTTTACAAAATGTTTTAGCAAGTAGGGTAATTTCAGTGGATTAAGGCTTATAAGTGTAATCATTCATGCTCCCTGTTTAGGCCTTTTATTAATCCATTGGTAGCTTAGTTGATGAAGGAAATGGTGCTTAAAAAAGTATAAAACACCACAATTTGATCATTACTATATATTTTTAGTTGGATTGTACGTTTTGAAACTTTAAACAGTAAATCATCTAAATTATTTATTTTTTTATTTCCAAATTCATCTGAAAATATTCAGCTGGCATAAATTGCTGTGACAAAAGTATTCACCTTCTTACACATGTGGTCTGTTTTTACATATTTTTTTTATATCATTTTATTTATAAAGACAAAAAACATTAAAACCATTCTGCTCTTATGTAAACAAGTAATTGCTCCCTAATATCTAAAAACAATTTCTTCCGCCTTTTGTGGATACATTCCATTCTGTGTTTTGCTGTACCTGGCAATAGCTCCTTTTCTATTGCCTCTCAAAAGTCCCAGGGTTTTGAATGGATATATTTTCCTAAGCCGTTTTAAGACCTAAAAAGTATCTATTTTTAACTTGGGTTATCTTGGCCTGGTGGTTCAAATAAGATGATGATCTGAAACATTAACGTATCACATCTGCAAGGTGCGTCATACCTTACACAGCACTATTTAATGACTTCCAGGGGCCTGTGACCCTGCTCTCACCTTTTGTAGTAATGCTAAATTTCCTTATCTTGCATAATTTATTTCTCTGGCATATAAAAGTTAATCTGAATATCAGCAATTTTTCTGTGTGTATCCTGGACAATTGCTGCTGTGCAGGAGTCCATTTTCAGTGCAGCAATGGTCACCTTTAAATATAAGCTGCCCCTGTTTCAATCTTACTGGCATGTTGCAACATTTTTATACTTCTAACACTCCTCTCATCTCCCTCACTCTTCTTCCTCACCTTTGACTCCTTCCTCTCTCCTCCCGTCTCAGACACGCTGTCTGTGTCCTCCCCTTCCTCTGTGTCTTTCTTTCATTCTCTATCTCAGTGCGCTGCTGCAGGGCTCTCAGCCTGATGTAATTTATGCTATCTTCTTTGCTAGCGTGAGAAAAAAGGGTTTGAAGCCAACTCTCTTCAAGCTGAGTGTTCCTGTGGGAGGCTGTAAGCCAGGCCCCGCTGAGTTTTACCCTTTTGCCATGCTCGCGATGCAATGACCATTCATATATTAGGAGATGCACCAATACTAAATGGAAGCTGAGAATAATTAAAGCCTCCTTGGTAGCGGATATCTGCTGTAAAGAAAATTAAATGAGATGTCGCTACTGGAAAAACCTGCAGCGTTGATTTCACCACCAAATGTCAGTTAAAGTTAAGATTCAGTGAGCTGCCTGTTGATGTGAAAGCATTTGGCTCACAGGTCCTGAGTCTAATTGAGCTCACCAAACAAACTGAATTTCCACGTCGCTAAAAGCTTCATACTGAGTTTGGAAATGATGGAAACAGAGTTGATGTTGACTGTTTATGTTTTTCATGCATTTGCAGGGCTGTAATCCATTTCAATGACAACAGAGACGATTTTGGCAGGGGAAATGAAGACGGCAATGGAGGGTGACGCCAGGAGGACCAATCAGGTGTGAGCATTGTGAAACTCACAGCAGCTGTAGTCCGCTCAATTACTTAGGTCCCTTCCAGCTTTCTAGTTGAAATGCAAGACAGCTTGTCCTTCCTGTCAGTGCCAATACCTAACATCTTAAAGCAGTAGCTGACCTTGCATGCATTGGTTGTTTATCTTTGAGATTAGAACTAAATAGATGGATGATATGAGAACTTATTGAAAGTCAATTATTTGATTAAATGCTTAAAATATTCATAATAATATATTTATAATAATATATATTAATTGGGATTTGAGAATATTGGTATATACATATATATATATAGGTATATATATATATATATTTATGCGTATATACACACATGTATATATACATATATAAATATATATACGTATGTATATGTATTTAATGTATAGCTATGTGTTATCTTACTTTTTACCTATTTTCTCTGCTTGCCATTCAATCTGACTGAAACTAATGATACTTTTGTATGAGTGATGGGTGTTCAGTAAGTTCTTCTCTTTTGTTGCAAAAATAAAAATGTTACTATGCATCATTCATCTTCAAACATATATTTTAGTGTTATAATACAACCAACTGTTAGATAGCTCAAAGTGTATCAATTATTATTTAACTAAATGAATTTGGATATACCTAGTGTTGGAAATCGTTATTGCTTGCTAAGATGAGTTACTCTTTTACAGGTTCCTGAAGACCCAGGAGACCTGGATGATAGCTCAGAGAAGACTCCCAGCAAAGCCTCCAGATCACCCCAGAAAACCACTAAACGGCTTAAGACTGTACCCGTGAAAGTCACTCTTCTTGATGGCTCTGACTATGATACTGCGGTTGAGGTATGGCTACCTACTTGAAATGTTTCCAAAATCATAATTTAAAAAACACAGCTGATACTATAATGCACATGCACTAGTTTATCATAGATTCCGCTTATTTAGATCTGGAATCTATCTAAAAACAGATATATCAATACTCATGCTGTTATATCATATTAAAAACTTAGAGCCACCAACCAAGTGGGTTCAATTTTGTCATAGCATGCTACTGGCAATTTAAGTGTGGCCATAAAAGTAAGATCATGTAATTTGTGACAGTGATGACAATAAATATTTAAAAACAAGATGTCAGTCTTTTTTCTTAAACGATAACTGAGAATATGCAGATGTCTACTCCAGATCTTTTTTTTTGCTTGTTCGACCCTCTGAGATGGGGCCCTGGAGTGCTTGTTTCCTTAAAGTTTACCCTTCGTGTGGTTTGGCCAAAAACAAAAATCCTAGGCCCTTTTAAAGTCTTTGTAGAACTTAGCAAACTCCCTCTTTTATACTTGAGTCAGGAAAAAAGCCATTTTTGCAAAATAACGTATAATTGGCTTTTTATTTTTGTTTTGAATAGATCATGATTACCAACATGTCTTTTTTGTTGTACCTCATTGACAGAAATCAAGGAGCTTGTCTTTTCTTTTTCTTTTTACCGGGCCTATTAACTATCCTTAAGACCGAAAAATCGAAATGAATTCGAAAATTCGAGGGTTCGAAAATTTTTTTTTAAAATTGTGTGGTATATGTGGGTATGTTTAGGTTAGTAGGAATGCTATTGTGTATCATTATTGACCTATATAGATCAACATATCTGCCTTTTTTAAAGACTTTTTCTATCAGTACCCTGACAAAATATATGGGTTTTCAAGAGCAGACTAAGCTTTTAATGATCTCTCGAAAGCTCTCCTTTTTTCTTCTTTGCCTGTTTAATCTATTTCAAAACCAGCTTTAATGTGTCTGGATTGTACAGAAGAAAAAAGAAAAAGAAATGAAGACAATATCCACAGTTTCCACTATTCTATCCACTTTGTGCAATAAGGCCATCGGTCCTCAGAATGATCCTCCAGATTCCTCCACATTCATATACATAGTTAGATAGACTGATTTGAAAACTCCCATTGAGTCTGTTTTGATTTATTAGCTTCTCCGTAGTTTGTCCAAAACAAGTGCATGTGTTCAAAAGCATAGGTTGCCTTATCCGTCCATAATTTTACATCAACACAGTCCAGCAGAAGAAAATGTGATGCTGTATCTGCTCCCATTAATAGGGTTATGGGGGATGGGAAGGACATATAAACAATCCCAAGCTTAAATAAAGTGCGACTCTATGCTACAGTAGAGTCAGTGTGTTTGTAAACAGACAGATTTCCCAGAACCCCCTCTGCTCTGCTTATTTGAATTTTACAGCCATCCACATCTTCATAGTCACCTGCCAAACGATATGCATCCTCTGAACAGACATGAATGGGGAGGGTTGTCGCATGGAAGACTGGAGGATCCTGTGAAGAGCTCAAAGAGCTTCATGGATTCATGCACAAAAGCTTAACTGGAGCCCCATTGCCTTGGCTACTGATGAAGTGTGAGGTGGCTTTGATTGAGCTTGTTGGTCGCAGCGTTACCATTACCTACTGTACTCCATTTATCGCTCACTGCCAGACAACTGACCTCTTATAACACACACAAATACCCTTTTCCTTCAACTCAGCCTCTATATTTTCTTCAGTCTTAGCTACATGCACACATACACACAGGTCATCTGGGAAGTGACACTTGAGGTAGTGGGCTGTGACAGGAAATCCATACAGTTGATCCATGAGGGCTCTTAGGTTTGACCGGAGGTAGAAAATAGAACAGGAGAGGGAGAGAAGAGGAAAAGATGAAGGGTGGACTTGGAGGTAGAGAGGAAGATGGAGCAGAGGGAAAACAACAGGGAGTGCCTGTTTGTGTGCTGTAGTATGGATGAGTGGTTTGATGTGGGGGTATAAGAAAACTGGAACTGAATGGTAAATGCGCTGAAATCATTACTTTAATTAGAGTCGTAATGTTTGCAGAGCAAGCTGGAAAGGATGATTAAAAGGAAACAGGGAAGAAGGACAAACCTACTATTGATATTTAGCACACAACAGTATAGGTATTGACTGGGAAAAGTGCTATATGTGTCCAGTTTTCTTGCCTGAGTTTTTTTTTTAAATTATTTATCTAGTAAAGAATCTGGCACTCATCTAAAAATATATATATAAAACTAGTGTATTTCACTACAGAATATTTTATGAGACAGCTTATTTATTTTTTCATTGTCCAATCCCCTGGTTTCACTATTTTAACTACAAAAAAAATTTTTTTTAGTCTAATCTTTTACTATCTATTTTTTTTTTTATTTAATAAGTAATTTAGTTTGTTATTCATCATCCTGCTCATTTTTTAATTTAATAAGTAATTTAGTTTGTTATTCATCATCCTGCTCAATAGTATCTAATATCCTTGCCACAGCTATTGAATCAGAGTTGGCAGAAGAAGTTAGCTCTCAAAAGAAAACAAAAATGTTTGCCCTTGATCAGGTAGGAATCTGTAAAGCAGTCAAATACAAATTGCAACACTTTTTTTACAGTTAACAAGCAATGTTTTGTTAAATATACGCTGCTGCTTTTGCATTTAGAATTAGATCTTCTCCTCAGCTGCTGCATGTCATGGTTCATTCAAAAGGATATTTTTAGCACCATATGTCTTTAAACATATGTGACCAACCTTAAATTTTTAACTGTATATTATTATGTTGAGGCATAAAAAGTAATATTTTTCTTATACATTGTATGGTATTTTTTTGTTTGAAGTAAAAAAGCTAAATCCTAATAAGAATAATGAGTACATTTTACCTTGCAGGGCAATGAAACATATTTTATCCAAGAATTGGTTTCGTAATCTAAATTAAGCTTTTATACTGTGACAAACTGTAGTGGTTGTTTGATGTGACTTAGATAGCTACAGGGTTACTCCTCCCAGCCAGTAGGTAATACACTCATTCTGGTCTGCTCTCATTCCAACCTTTAATTGTACTGTTTGCCAGCTGGCTTCCAGATCCACAAATGCTCAATTATTTAACTAGCTGGTCCAGAAGGAAAGGGGTAAACTGTGCTGCTTCTGAGCCCTTCTTCCTTAAATTAGCACCAACACCCAAAAGCTTGACCAGCATTCACCCTTGTTTTCATTTTTTTTTCCGGTCTACTTGAATCTTAAAAAATTTAATGTTGAGAAGAAGCGCATTTTTTAGTTATCACAATGTGACTGCAATCTGGAAACGCCTGAGCGTGACTTCAACTCAATTGGTGCAGAATTCCATGATGTTGATGTTGGACAAGTCAGAATTTGTTAAACAATTCAACAATTCACATTTTTTGTAAGTAAAATAATTTTTATTATGTACCACTCTTTCTGTGGAAGTATTATTATTATTTTAGAAGTTTTTGTTTTAATAAAAAAATTGTTATCTATGACCTTTTAAACAGGTACTGATTGTTAGTCCTCAACATCAATTGGCAAAGAGTGGATTTCAAAGATTTTTACTAAATGGCAGAAAACACAATTATCACTGAGAAATACGGTCAGAAATGTGACTTCAGAGAATTGATGTGACGTGGAAATCTAATCTGTAGCATCTGAATTGGTTTCCATGCTTTTGGGAATTCACATGATGTTTGACGCAATTTCAATTTGAGGGAGAAAATACTACACTCACTAGATGGAACGCTCTGGCATCTAACCAGCATTCTCTGGAGAAATAAACACAATAAATTAGTCTGGAAAAATTAATCAATCATCTTTCCTTCATTTTTAAAGTTATCTTTTCGGCAATTCCAGCTTTTTTCAAAACAAAGGTTTGCATGAGCCTTGTAGTAAAAGGAGACGGAGGAAATGAGAGGGCGTACACACAGACTAAAGGGACCTATTACTCCTGTTTCTATGGTAACAGCTGCTTGGTTGCCTTGTCACCATAAGAGCCAGGTCTCCCTTGGAGATCTATCTGGTGTGTGTGTGTGTGTGCTCTGTAATGATGTGTGTGTTTGACTGTGCCAGCTCTGCCTGCTCAACCCACGCAGGCCTTCATTTCAGCCCCGAAGAGCCTGATAGAAGCTGGGTGTGGTTTGTTCCAACGCCACATGATATAAAATGCTCTTTCAACCCTTATATAGCCATAAAAGCTTTTTCAGTGGCTGCTGAAGCTAAACAGGGGGGGCAACTCAAGCACATTTGAAGTAGGTTAGAGTGGATAGGTGACATATCTGACTTGAAGGTAGAAACTAATAAGGACAAAGTATAAATAATCAGAGACAACATTTCTAACTTATTAATTTGAAGGAAATTTTAATTTTTACTTGAGTTCAAACTTTGTAATGCAGATAAAAAATAAATACTTTCTGCAACGACATACAACTTGTACAGCTCAATTTAATGTTTATCCATAGATGTGGACTGTATATTGCCTATTATCAATATATTTATTATTTCCTGTAGAGGCAGACATTTCTTGTACTTGGCGTCATAGTGGAAAGTATTAAATAATTAAATACTTACATTTAGTTCAGAAAGACCACTATTTAAGTAACATTTTATAGATATTTCAGTAAATATTTCAGTTGGTTTAAATGCCGTTGTTGATGCTCCTATATGTTCTTTATCATCATTTTTATAGATGATCAAGTTTGGTTGTCTTAAATGACATCAAAGATAAAGTTGATGTTGGTTTCACTTTATTACTATCAACTGGCTATTTTGTTAAGATCTGTAATCCACTATTATTTTTCTTTTTTAATAGATTATAAAAAAGAGAAACTGATACTGATATGTATTCTGTATATATAATGTATACACAATTTGTCTGCACCATCATCACCAAGTAAAATGCCTTGTAAGTGGAAACCTTCTTGGCAATAAACTTGATTCTGATTCTGGGTACATACAGACAAAAACTATATTAGAAACGATATGAAAGTATAATAACAACATAACAAATTCTTTGCTGGATTTGTGATATTTGCTAAATGTTATACTTTGCCACATGTTGATTGCTCTTCTTTTGTCTTCCTGTCTATTATGTATGTATTTGTGTTTTTAACAAGAAATTCGCCAAGGGCCAGACCCTGCTAGACATGGTGTGCGGCCACCTGAACCTGCTGGAGAGAGACTACTTTGGCCTGTCTTTTATGGATTCCGATAACTCTAAGGTTGGACCCAGAAATGTAAACAAATACCTAACACTGGCTTCATGAACTTTGATTATTGTACGTAAGCTGTACTGTAAGCCCACATGTGGTTATCAGAAGAAACATAGCTTTAACCAACTGTAATACTTTAAAGGTTTTACCTTTATTGTGAGCAATTTCTTTTAAATGCTGTAAAAACTCATAACTTTCTACAATTAAAGACCTGAAAAAGCACCACTTGTATAGATGCAGTTGAGAGATTATTTCTCTTTCCATAAAAGCTACTTTGTTTTAATAATAATCTCATTACCAGTATTTAAGAGGATTATCCCACCTGTCTTATTTTTCAGTATGGGAGCACTCAGACTCCTGTCGCGCTTTTAATAACACTGAACCACTTATAGATTTAGAATGACATACATGACATTTAATATTTTACATTAAATGTTTTCAGATGTGATCATGGAGCTTGGCCTTTTAGCAAAACTGCACAGGGTGTTCAGCACGCTGCAAAAGCTTCAGTGACATTGAACTGACTAAATTAAAATTGGCTTACATTTTTAGTCCAAGTATTGCCACTTTTCATGATGATAGAAGCTTTTTTTAATCAAGTCTCTAGCATGAATATATTAGGCTTTCATCGAGGGAGGAACAGTTAGAGCGATCTATAAATATGAATTAGGAAGATTCTGCCTGAGTTGAATTTTTAAAAGGGGTTTTCTGTGCTTATCAGAACTGGCTGGATCCTTCCAAAGAGATTAAGAAGCAGATTCGGGGTAAGTGTTGTTAAAATACTGCCAACATCTGACATATATAGGAAGATGTGCACACATCATATTTCAAAGTTGAGATCTTCCAAAAAAAATTTCTTTTGACAGTTGGTTCCTGGAGTTTTGGGTTTGCGGTCAAGTTTTACCCACCAGATCCATCTGTGCTAATTGAAGACATCACAAGGTAGAGTGGGTTTAGACAAAGACATATTTCAATTCCTTCAAAGCCTTTTTTCTTCTCTGAATATATTTGACCTTTTAAGGTGTACAGCATAATTTTTGGGGGATCGGAGAACTGTTAAAGCACAAATACACATGCAAGTAAAGAAATTTCAACTTCTGATAAGTAAGTTTTTCTAGACACTTGGTTGGGCCTCCTTAAATATTATATGGTAAATATTTCAAAGACATTATGCGTTGTGAGATGTGCCTATATTCATCTGTGCTTCCATCACTCTGACCTTTAGAAGTTAAAATCTAAAATGCAAGTTTGTAACTGTTGGAATATAATTAGCCAACAATTGCTCTCCAAACACACCTTTGCTGTATACTTTTTTACACACTAATAATGCAATTTTAATTTCTTTGCCATATATCTTGCATTCATGAATCGAATACCTTGGTCCAATTTAAATCATGAAGGTATCAAAGTCAGCTGGGATCAAAAGTCTAGGGTCCATTATGTAATGAGCAAATTTAGCCAACTCAGGACTACAGCAATAGCTGAACAGAGAGAGTGCCTTATTTGTATTTTTTCACTTTTAAAATATTGTAATTTAGGCATAATTAACAAAATAAACAAAAATATTTATATTTGGTATTTAAATGATTGTGTTCTAATCTGCCCCTTCTATCGACCTTGTACTGTGACTGTCAAAAACCTGGTATTTGCTGGAGGCAAGCATCACTTTTTGGGCTTTCTCTAAATTTTTTTTATAAAAATAAATGCCATTTATTTCTGGAATACCAGAACTTAATCTTTTAATTTCTTTTAAAATATTCAAATAAAAAAATGGGGATGAAAAACAAGACTTTTTATAATCTTTTTTCCCTCAGCTATGCACCAAAGTTAGTATGTACAGTAGATTAAGTACAATGTATAGCACATATCAGCAGCAAGGCAATACAAAGCTCTTTACATAAAAAAAAAAAACATGAGATTAAATGTATAGTTGTATAATTAAAAACAACAATCAAGTAGACTGCAAATTATCAAAACATCTAAATGACCTCACGCAATTATACTATCTATCAACCAGATACACAGTATAATAAAAGGGTCATAGTCATTGTTTAATAAGTTACATTATTTTGTTTAGAGGAGCTTTTCATCTGGACTGGTTTGTAGACTGTGACTGACAGGTAGCATTTTACAGGTGGGTCTTCAGCCTTAATCTAAAGGATTTAATTTTTCAGCTGTTTTGTAGTCTTAATGTTTGGTTCTGGGGAAATACGGTAGACTGGGACCAGAACACGTGATTGTAAGTCTTGTATTGTGGTGCTAAACTGTACAGTGATTTATAAACTAATAGAAGTACTTCTAACTGTATTCTCTTAGCTAAAGGTATCCAGTGTAAGAACTGTTAAACCTGGTGGGATGTGCTCTATTTTTGTAGTCTTTGTGAAAACGCAAGCAGTAACATTCTGGATTAGCTGTAAGAGAGATTTATAATAGATTATTATAAATAGATTATAATATATTCATTTTGCAGAACTATGAAGGTACCATTACCATAGAGTTATCAAAGCGACTGAAGACAAAAGCCTTGATGACTGTTTCTAGATCTTATTCTGACATTAGTTCTTAAACTCTTTGGAGTTGTTGATCAGGTGGTAGAAACCTTACTTTGTACCTGCTGGAGATTTTTTTTAGAGAAGGCCCACATAATAATTTGTTCCAGTACTTGGATAGGTTTGGAGTAAGGTGGTCATAACATGATATAGAGCTGTGTATTATCAGAACAGTTGTGATAACTAATCTTCATTAAAGAAAAATAATTATCTGGGATTGTTGGATCTTGTACCTAAATATCAAATAGTATGGGCCCCAGGATTGCACCTTCTGGTACTCCACATGTCAAAAATTGCCTTCTTCCACAGTTAGGATTTGAACCAATTCAGACCCAGTTCTTCATTCACTTTAATAATATTTAACGGTGAATAGTGTCAAATGCTGCCCTGAGGTCCTACAGAACCAGCACTATGGTTTTTTTTCCCAGACTGTGTTTGTGTGGATATCGTTGAACACTTTGATGAAGGAAGCCTCAGTGCTGGGGTGAGCACAGAAGTTCGAAAAATATTAAAGCCGTTTGTTTTTGTTAAGAAGCTATTTAACTGTTGAAATGCTGTTTTTTTTTCTCCAACAATTTTACTTATGAATGGAAGATAATAGTAATTTATCTAAACTTTTTTAGGAGCTCTTCCTTTTAACAGAGACATACCTTTTGTTAAATGGCAGTTGGATTGTCCATTTAACTTTCATGACAATAAATAAATCTAACAATTCCGTTTTGATATACTGTAGCAGGCCATGTGTTTCATTTCAAAGTTTGTAAATACGAGACCTATATTCGTTTTTTGGGACAAAAAGAGTGCTGTTGAGCATTTTATCATTAACTTATTTCTATTTCGATGCATACCATAAGCAAAGTTGCCTCACAGTTTACAGATTATTGGAAAAAATAATTCCCTAAGATCTTCTAAAGAAGCGGATGGAAGCAAATATGATAATTTTATTTTGACTACTGAGCCACATTGCGATTGCTGCTTTTTATATGTAGATTATGATATTGGGCAGAGAGTTGCATCACTTTGTTTTCTTGAGCATATTTAAAACTTTGAAATATTAGTTGCACCATTTCTGTTTGCTGACCAGCACTAACCTCCTAAGAGCCATACATAGCAAGGATTTTCACTGAAAACCAAAGACTAGGATCAAGTAGCTGATTTTTAAGACTTTGATTTGTTTTTGAAATAAGTTTTTTTTCTGCATCTCTCATTTATTTTTCTGATTTGTTTATAAGGTACTACCTGTGTCTACAGCTAAGGGATGACATCCTCTCTGGCCGCCTCCCATGCTCATTTGTCACACATGCTCTGCTGGGCTCCTACACAGTCCAGGCTGAACTGGGAGACTACGACCCTGAAGAACATGGCCCAGACTACGTCAGTGACTTCCACTTTGCTCCAAACCAAACGCGAGAACTGGAGGAGAGAGTGATGGAGTTGCACCATAACTATAGGTAATAGAAATGACTATGATTACCACAGCAATGCATGAATGAGCTTAAAGTGATGGTAGTAAATTAATAATCCTCTTTTGGGATTTATTCTTTAGGGGGATGACTCCAGCAGAAGCAGAGATGAACTTCCTAGAAAATGCAAAGAAGCTCTCAATGTATGGAGTGGATCTTCATCATGCAAAGGCAGGAATAGATTACTGTCATTGTTCCTGCTGGAATTCTGTATCCCCTAATGTCTTTTTTTGATTACTCTTTGAAAATCTTTTTACCTTTCCTAGGACTCTGAGGGAATAGACATAATGCTTGGCGTCAGTGCAAATGGGCTTCTCATCTACAGAGACCGCCTCAGGATCAATCGCTTTGCCTGGCCTAAAATCCTTAAAATCTCATATAAAAGAAGCAACTTCTATATCAAAATCCGTCCAGGAGAGGTAAACCAAACTATACATGTGTAATCTTTCCAGATTTATGTGGTTTAACTAGAATTCACTGCAGAATTATTGCATGCCCATTCTCACAAGAACAACCACATGGCCACTGAAGAAGACAGGAAACATGAAAGAAGGACATTATTAGGCACAGAGCCAACAGGACATTTTTATTTCATGGGTTCACAGTTGTTAAAATTACATCTTTGTCCTTCTTGGTTGGTGCCAAGCAGCACAAATAGTCATTTCATGGTTTGATAGGTGTTGCCTCTGTGATTTATCTGGTACAATCCACCTTATCCGCTATAGTCATTATTCATAGCCCTTAGAGACACCTCAGTAAAGATTGAGTTGATATGTCTTGCTTTTGTTTCTCCCTAATTGTGATGAGGTTTTTGATTCCATATTAAGCAGGGAATTAACTTTTGTTTTCAATTATTTGAATTATTATGATTTTCCTTCCTCCTTTGGCCTCCAGGTTACTGCAGACTCCTTTGCTTTCACTGTTAAACTTTCACTGATATCTTTGTGGTGAACACGAAGGCCATTTTGTTCAGCCGCTTTCTTTGTCATATTCATCTTTTAAGTCAGCCTTCAATTCAGGTGTCCCTTGAGGATATATTTCTTTGGCATATTAAAGTGTTCTTATTCTGGACTGTCCCTGCAGATTTTTTTGTGTGGAACAAAAGCTCACCTTCTCATGTCAATGGACATCTTTCAGCCTTTGAAGATCCCTTATCACTAATAACTATTGATTTAGCAGTATCTCCTCTGCGCACCACTGAACTGCTCTGCTGGGTTCTTAAATGACAAATTTATAAGGTAGTTTTAGATGGCATTGTGTCCTGAGAAAATAGAATACAGTTCCATGAGTAAATAAAAAAGAAAAAGAATGTTTATTCTCTCCATTACTCAGGAATAAACACAGTTCATCCTACTGCCATCCTTCTGTCTGTCCACACACCTGGTTCCCTCACGCTCCTTTTCTTCTTCACTCCCCCTCCCCCCACCGTCTTCACCACCTTCGCCCTCAACACTCAGTATGAACAGTTTGAGAGCACCATAGGCTTTAAGCTGCCCAACCATCGGGCCTCCAAGCGCTTGTGGAAGGTCTGCATAGAACACCACACCTTCTTCAGGTAGGACTTCATACACATGGATGGACGGATGCATCTTTGCACACTGCATGCATGTTAACTCTTGGCATGTCGGATATGAATGCTGTTGAAAGACATCTCACAGTTTTTATTATCTAAAAAAAGAAAAGAACTGACTGTTAATAAACTGACTTGTTAATAAAAAAAAGTAATCCTGATCTCCATCAGGTCTAAGGGCTTCCATAAAAATCTCTCTCTTTAGGCAGGTTTGCTCTCTTCTTCATTTAAAACTTTGTGGATTTCTTTGCATTTGACAACTTTTAGATATGTTTAAGCAATCTACATAAAATCCTGGGATACACTTTGTGATATTTTCAATCGCAGCCATAACTCAAATTGTGCAAGAGTTCACAGTTGTAGGTCCTCACACTATACAAACTGACGCTCAGATTTGATCAGACTACTCCCACTGTAAAACTCACTAACACAATAAATTTTGTTATGCGTTAAAGTTTACATACCCTTCCTTTAAAAATAGAAAAAAAAAAAAAAAATCCTTTAAAAATAGAAAAAAAAAACAGATGCCAGTTAAAAATATTTGAATTACCAGTCTAAATTTATAATTTTCTTTAATGGCAGGTCATGTAAACTTTAAAGCAAATCTGTAAAGGTCAGTAGTCATAGAAGAAGAAGCACATTACTTGCATATGGGTAGTGTGAAAATCTCAGAGGTAAGATTTCTCAATCTTGTGTGTCACTACTTCAACATAAGCCACACCCAAAATATCAAACAGTTTTGACTTTCTTGTTACCCACAATTTCTGATCAGGAGCTCAGCGTGAGTAGCGAATCGCCTGTGGTCACCCCCTTTTATACAACAGAGCGCACAACACACTATTTGGCCAAAAGTACTATCCAAAAACTTGTTGCACGACTGGAAAATCATCTCTAAAAGCACTAAAGACATACAGTGTATGCAGGTCTTAAGCTATTCACACATGAATAGCTAAATAATAAAAACAGATTATTTTTAAACCTTTTGGACCTTTCTTTTACAAAATAATGCAGGATCTTAACGTGAAGGACATCATATTTGCACCAAAAGGTTATCCTCAAAGAGCTATCAGGTAAAAATAACTGCAGCACAGAACAAGTTACAAGTTAAGGATAAAAAAATAGTGTCTAACAAAGCCTGTAAGAGAAATCTAACAAGTCCTTGGAAAACTCCAGAGAAACCCAGTAGGGATCATGAGCAAAGACTCAAAAAATCCTCAAGGTTTCCTTTTGATGTAGACATACAGCGGCTCTACTCCAGATCCGTAGTGTAGAGCAGGGACAACATTCTTGAAAACAATAAAGAAATCCCTCTATCTGTCCTTCTTCATTCTACCTTCATTCTGAAGAAACAAATAAACTTAATTAAATACTCCTCCTCTTCAGAGAGCATTCTGTCTTTATCTGGTTGAGAATGTGTTAAATTGCTACCAAATAAGTTTGTAGCATCTATCTTCTGCACGGAAATGAGCAGCGAAGGTCATTAGTAACAAAACATTTGCAGTATTTTATACTCTCCACTATTCTGGTAAACTCTGGGAGGCAGTAATGCGCAAAAGACTGCAAACTTAAAAAGCCACAGTATATGTAAAAGTAGAAAAAACTGTTCTGGCCAACATTTTCTATGCCTCTATGCTGAAAGGAGCATGCAGTGCTTTGCAGACATGGCAGACGTGTCAAGCATAAACCCAACTTGTACAAGGAGGACTGTTTTGTAATCCTGGAATGTATGTTGTTTGAGGTAACAATTCAAGACTAGATCTCTAATTGACTATAGTTGATTTTAAGATCTTACTGAAAGCTGGACACTTCAGTAGGTGAACCCTCTGGAGCCATAGTGGCAATCTGCAGGCACAAGCCTGTCTGTTGGTAACCAAATATGGATGGGAAAATGTGGGTATCAGTGCTCAACACAATATTCACACAAGATGAAAATAGCAAAGTCACCTACTGGGGAGACCTGGACTATAAAGGTCTCTGTTGACTATAATTAAAAAAGAACAAACATTAAAAGCCCAGAAGTTATACTTACAATTCAATGCAATTCAGTTTATTTATATAGTGCCGATTCTCAACACATGTCATCTCAAGGCACTTTACAATTCAACTAGATCATAGAGTCAAATAGATTTAGTTTTCTATCTAAGTAAAACCAGTTGAGTGCATCAACTCATTGCCTCTAAGGCAATGAGTTGATGCAACAAAGCATGCTTGTAGCGACAAGCATGCCTGTTTAACAGGAAGACACCTCCAGCAGAACCAGGCTCAGTGAGCGGCCATCTGCTGAGGCCGACTGGGGTTCAAGGAGACAGAAGCAGATATACAGAAAGAAGCACAGATACAAAAGGCAGCTTTCAACTAGTTCTACAGGTGGCCCAGTCCAGGAAACACAGCGCCAGTTCCCACATCAGTGGACGAAGAGAGCACATCCAGCCAGTCACAGTCAGAGAAACAGGACTACACTGAAAAACAGGTCAAGCTCGAACATCTAGAAACAAAGTTGTTGATGGCAGCAGCACAGCTGATACTTCTGTCCAGGATGCTGTCCCAGCCACACAGGAACAGACCAGATGAAGCTACTATGAGAAAAATCAGAGAAAGCATAGTGTTAGAGAATGACCTAACAAATTCTGCGGAGTTGGAAAATTTATTTCCAGTAAAATAATTGATAGTTTAGCACATTTATCAACACAACATCCTCTTTAGGTATCTCTTGTATAGTTTCCAATTTTCAACATTACATAAGATATGCAGCACAGGTGTTGGCACTGTATTTTTGGAAAGGAATCATGAAGCAGGATTTCAGGAGATGGGCCCCACCTGATATTGTCATACCCCTTTCACGCAATTTCAGCTGTTTCTTTTGGGAGATGGCTCAGCAAAGGCTCCCGGCACCTGTCAAAAATTGCTTTGATTTTCTTTAATTTGGAACGCAAACATTCTATTGGGAGGAACCCTACGATCTCTCCGTACAACTCTTTCATGGTTGGGGGTCTATGTTTTATCTGTTGTAGTAGAACACATCTTCTTGCTAGGAGAGTGAGTTTGCTAAATTTCTTTTGTTGGGCGTTTGTGAAAAGAAACTTTTCGTTTGGCAAGTTCAGAATAAAGAAGGATTAGTTCCATAATTTGTTGAAAAATCTAGTTGATTTTATGGGAACATATTTGTCCAAAAATCAAATATTAAAAGGCAGCGCATGTGTGAACCCACTTCCTCCTTCCATTTCTAACAGATACTTAATAAACCAGCACTTTACTAAGAGATTTAAAAGCTCCTTTTTTGCCAGCTCAATTGTCTATAATTCCCTTATAAAACTTATAAACCAAAAGCTGTAATTTAAAAATTCAGAATATATTTCTGTTTCAGCTATAAATAGTATTAATATTGACTGGCATCAACAATTCAAGCCTTCCATTAAGCGCATTCACCAGGTGACATTTTTTGAGGTGTTATTTAGCCTAAACCTTAAAACATATGCTTATCGAATGTGATATTATATTCGCTACACATTTAGTACATTATTTGTAAAAATAACATAAAATTAGATGTATAATTCTTTCAGAAAAGTTAATCTCAAAGTTTTTTTCATAAATTGAGGTTTCTTTTACAGGTTGGTTTCCCCTGAACCACCTCCTAAGGGCTTTCTCGTAATTGGCTCCAAGTTTCGATACAGTGGGAGGACACAAGCCCAGACAAGGCAGGCAAGTGCTTTGATTGACAGGCCTGCCCCACAGTTTGATCGTTCTGTCAGCAAGCGATACCTGCAGCCCCGAAGCATAGATGGAGGTGTGAACCCAAACTTTTTTATTGCCTTGTTGAATGTTTGTTTTTCGAAGTATTGTAATAAAGACACTTTTTCTCTCTGCTCTCCTATAACCCCTTCTTCTTAGCTTCAGCTTTAGGGGATAGTATGGATCAGTTGTCTCAGAGAAGCTCAAGTGAACACACACAGTTTATGTCCCGGGAAGATCTGGATCAAGAGGGCAGCTTAGATCTTGACCATGATCATTACCTCTATCAAGACCAAGACCAGAACCGATACACAGACCAGGAGATGGAGCAGCATGATGGTCGGAAACAGCCACTTGGAGCTGTCAG
Organism: Cyprinodon variegatus; assembly: GCF_000732505.1. Lineage (NCBI taxonomy): Eukaryota > Metazoa > Chordata > Actinopteri > Cyprinodontiformes > Cyprinodontidae > Cyprinodon > Cyprinodon variegatus. The sequence continues at coordinate 41,056 of NW_015151796.1, read as the reverse complement.
TTCAACGCCAACAAAGGCCTTGGAGCTCAAGGTAAAGGATGGAGTCAGTTCCAGAAATTGCACTGGGAACTGTTTTCAGTCATAATTGTTAAAAAAGGTCAAACATGTGAATACACTATGAATCAATTATATGAACAAAAAAGGTCCTAATAGCCTCTGCCTGCTGCTAAGTAAACATAATGACTATATGAACCTTTTAGAAGGTTTGAGAACAGCGCTTTGGTATTGCAGTCCTAATTTGAAAAGCTTCTATTTTGCACACCAATTGTGCAGTCTTGCATGAACATTTTCTCTTTTCCTCTTTTTATTAAAGAAACTAATCATCATCCTTGCTCTTCTACTCTTGGCATAATATCCCATATTCTAATAAGCCCTCTAAGTCATCTTTGCTCTCTATTCTTTAAAATCTAACCTGACTTATTTCCTGCAAATTATAAATGTCTAACCAGCACCCTGCCTCATCTATCTTCTTCTCTTGCTGCAGCACTCCTAACATCTTTCGCTAATCTCAGCTCTCTTTCTCTTACATTTCTGTTCTCTTCCTTGTTCTTTCAACCAGGATGAGGAGCCAGGCATTCCTATAGACTCGAAACCAGAGGTATTTTGGTCATGGACCTTTGTCTGCTTGTGGCTGTTTAAGGTTATGCTCCGTTACTCTGTGTTTAAGCAGTTAAATGCTTGTGGAAATGTTAATATTAAGGTCCTTATTTCCAGGGTTAAACTAACTAGAATCCATGGAAGCTGCATGAACTGATCTCCAGAAGAACAAACAAATTATGGATTTATTCTTAATTTTTTCCCCCTCCCTTGTGGAAGTTTTATTGGAATAAAAAAATGTAGTTTCTAGACCACAATTTCTTACCTGCAGGTATATTAATAAGGCTATTTGATTAGAAAAAACATGGTTTGCAATAACTGCAGTATAACCTAAATGTATTTCAATACAATTTATTTTAAAAGTAGCACAGCAATTGTGAAATGGAAGGACATTGTTCATTGAATAAAAAAAATAGTCAGACTAAAATATACATTTTAATTTAGCACTCTTTATATATATATATAAA
>NW_015151796.1:14555-38328 GCF_000732505.1 Cyprinodon variegatus | reverse complement strand
ATTTGCATTAGGCTAGCCTGTATCTAAATAAAATACCAAAATAGTACATTAATATTTATGGATTTAAATGTTCAAGATAAAGGGCAATCATTTTTTTTTTAGGCTGGACAAATGAAAATTAGATGAGCAAATTATTGGACTTCTTATTTGTGGTTTTCTAAATGTGCTCTCATCAAATCTTTGGGTTAAGAAGCATGGGAATAATCCTCTCCCAAACACCCAAATCAATAGACGACTGCATTAATTATAATTTGGCTGACACTAAAATGGATTGTCCCTGTCTTCTTGGCAGAACATTATTCAGCTTAATAGTCTGAGTCAGAGATCCTGCCTCCACTCCTAGACGGTGTCAGCTGTTTCTGTTTGTCCCTCTGGCTGCCTGCCTGCCTGCCTGTTTTCACTCACCTGCTGCATTTTACCTCTTTGTCTCTGCGCACATCTGTTCCTCCCCCCTTCCCTCAAAATCTCAACCTGCTGCTTTGCTCCAAAAACTTTTCATTCCACTTCACTTGCTCCCCCCCCATCACCCTCCCGGTCTGTCGGAGAAGGATCTGCTGCCCCATCGGCCCAAGCAGGAGGTACTGCTCGTCCTTATTGTGGACATGTGCTGTGTATGAACATTACCGGGTGTTTTTGGTTGATGATTTTACATCTGCATCTTCCACGTGTCAGAATGCACCAAGATGAAAGGAAGTCCTATTGGAAGCTTTACCACTGTGGTGCACGTAATTTTCTAATGCATTACTTCGTGTCAGAAAGTGGTTGTGAATGTTGGTTTCAAAATTGTTTTGTTAAATAGTTCTTTTTTTAAATTATTAATATGAATCAGATTCTTACAAAACTTAATCAGTTCTGGTTTAGTTTTCTAAAATACTAAAGATTTTTTATTAACTTTGGCTGGTATTTTGAGACTCAGTAAAAAGTCCTCTGCTTGAATTTTATTTTTTTTATATTATTGTTTTAATTTTATATTATTATATTATTACATTATATATAAATGAATTATTTTTTGAATTATTATTTTGATACAAGTCTTATGGGAATAAATGCTTACAGTTTATTTCTTGACGCTCTTAATCCATCATCTTCTGTCATTTTAAAGGTGGTGAGTAAAGGAGGTTTAAGTCAAGTTAAGGAATTTGCATTTCATTTATTAAACAGAAAAATTACATTTATTAAAATGCAATTAAAAGAATATATTTTTAAGACCTTAAATCACTTTCTGTTTATGTTTTCCTGTCTAAGCAGCAGTTTTTGGATAAGCCAGAGGACGTTTTACAGAAACACCAGGCTAGCATCAATGAGCTGAAGAGGGCTTTAAAGCAGCCAAACAGCAAGAAGGCATCAAGAGATAAGAGGATCCCGTCAGCCACTCCTCCTGCCGGAACCCCTGAACGAAAAACTGTGAGTCTTTTTTTTTCTTCTAGTTTTATAAAGTTCAAATGTAAATTTCCTTCACAACTGTAACTCTTTAGTACAGTATTGATTTAACAAGGCTTTATGGAGTGTTTAACAACATTTTAATCGATCATTGTTGCTTTTTTTTATTCAAGGTATTTTGCTGGGTGAGATTTTTATATTTTTTTTTTGCACATCAGCACATGGACACTTAGGATCAACAGGGGAACAAATATCTTTCTTATGTTGTTTCTATATGTTAATGTGATTAAAATATGAATTAATTACAGTAGGAGATATCTCTAGGGATTTTTCTCTTTTTATGTTCAAACTGTAAAATGTCACCTATAGGTGATTAAATGTTAACCTTATGCTGCGTTCACACCGGGGGCAGCTGGCCCGACAGAAGCAGCAAGTTTACATGCAAAGTCAATGGTTGACGCGCGTCAAGGCGCAGCAAAAGGTCCCGCGGCGCGTTTCGAGCAGCAAGCGCAGCGCGTCTGAGCAGCTGAAGCAGCGCGTCAGGCGCGTTTTGGCATCTGACGCGCGTGACGCGCCGCAAACGCGCTGCTGCTCGAGATGGAAAAATTGAATTTTTGCTGCTCGACGCGCCGCGTCAACCAATCAGAGAAGCTGATCTGGGAGCTGGCTGGGAGAGAGACACAGTGCTGATGACACAGACTGCTCTGATCACTTCTCTTAAACAGTTTATTAAAGCATAATTAACTTAAAATATATACATCTGCCGGCAGAATATGTTCGCTTTTATTATTCTGGTGCCTGCAGATCGGATTATTTAGATGAAAAACACCTACCAGCCGCCGTGATGAACCGCGAGGAGGCGACCCGGCCAGAGGCTGCTGATGAATGGATTCCTTCTGTCGGTGCACTGCTGGTATGTGGGGGTCTGAGCGGCTCCGACAGAAATAATATTGGGAGGCAGGATTGTAATCTGGATGAACTGACTCCACTGATGAAGTTTTCAGGTGTATTTTCTCACTTAAAAACATATTAAAACTACTTTATTCCCACTGATCACAGCAAATATAGCTGCAAGGCAGAGAAAGGATAGTGAAGCTCCGCCCAACGCGCGTCAGACCCACTTTTGGACCGCGCAGCGAGAGCAGCAAAGCTGCTTCAGACACGCGTCAGAATTCACTGGTACAAGCAGCAAAAATGAAGCAGCAGACGCGATTTTGCTGCTTTTGCTGCCCCCGGTGTGAACGCAGCATTAGAGTTGTTGTTTTTTTTTTACTTGTAGATAACATAAATTTCATGGACATGTGTTACATCTACATCTTTTTTTATTAGTACTTACAAGTCAGTCTGTCTTCAGTGCTCTAACTCTACCATAAACTCATAATTTCATGGTTGACTCTGATGAATTAGAGAAAAAAAATACTTTATACCTTTATTGGGTTAATATAATTAATAACAATATAAAAAAAACATTTATAGTTTTAAGAAATAATCTTTCAGAGCTGCATGTATTTTAAGAAATTGCAATTGGTTCCAGGCTGTTGCATCCACCATCTATTTTGCAGCAACCCTAAAAATTGTTCTCTCTTTGCAAGTATACTATCATCAAATGTGCAGAAGATTGTCAAAATAATAGTACATGTAGAAAGCACTAAAAGACATCCATGTATACAGTTTATTTTGCAAAAAAAAAGTCAATTTGCAGGTTAATTGCTCTTTAATGGGTTAGTGGGCCAAGGTGAGTAAATCTTTAGAAAGAACACTTGCATATTGTACTCACAGATTGAGATCCTATGTTGTTTGGCCACTGCTTCATACACTTTGTAACTGACATATGTGTTGGGTCTGTGGCATTTATATGAGGTTGCAGTCAACATAAGTCAATGGTACAAAGAGTATTTGTTAAGATCCTACAGGTGTGCAAGAATGTCTTTATCCTTCAAAGGTGATTTTTGTAACATTTTACTAGTGACATGGTATCAGCCAATGTTGTTTCTTATAATAACATAAGAAATACAAGTCCAAGAACAAGCATGTAATGACAAAAAAATCAGTTAAATTTCTACATTTGTAGCAAACGTTTCTTTATGGTTTATTTATGATATTTGGGTGACTTGAAAGTTGCTGTGAACTCAAAACTCTTCCTTATTAATTTTACAAAAATTAGATGGGGATAAGATAGAATTAAAAATAGATTTGTTTTTAGACTAACGCAAACTGTTATTTTGTCAATTTAGGCAACCAGTGATGCCAAATTGATTGAGAAGCAGGATGGTTATGAGACAACACTGGATTCTCACATCAATGCAGAAAAGAGTAAGACCTCATTAGGGTCTGAAGCAATTATGGACAATTACCAAACATCCAGGGAATACTTAACCACTAAGTTTGGAACATCTATAACCGAGTCATCAGGAAGGAGAGAAATTAACAAGATGGATGAGGCAACTAATGGACATTGTGACTCTGCATCTGAGAGAAATATGTTTAATGAAAATGGATATGACTCACCACATGAAAAAATTATAAATAAGATGAACAAAGATGTAAACATTTGTCTGTACCAGCATCAAGAGAAAAAAAAGAACTTTGAATCTATTGAAACTTTGGATCTTTTCCCAAAGGGTAACAGACCTAAATGTGAATGTGGTACAACAAACACAGAGGCTGGGAAAATGAGAGACCTGAGACACAATGGGGAAAAGGATTGCAACAAAACCTTAAACTCACATTCTGAAGTCACCAAAATAGTTCCGCTGAAGCCACAGAGATCAAAGAAATCTTTGAATAAAGAGAACAAAGTTTTAAACCCTGAAACTCAAAGCCAGTCTGACAGGAGCACCCTTAATGCATCTGGGAATCAACAGGCGACTAAACCGTCTTGCGATTTAGGACGGAGACTTGATGGCAATACTGTCCTGCAGTCCTTAGAGCTGTATCGGCAAACCCAAGTTCCCCATCAAACTAAAAATGCGTTGTATACACAGAAAGACCCGAAAGACGGCAAAGATTCAACAGGACAAGGCCAGTGGACAAAGGGGAATTTGTTGCAGGAAGACAATTCTCTCTTGGAGTTGGGCTCCAAATTTCCCACAGCTCCTCCTTGTACCCTACCTCTAAAAACACAGTGGTCCCGAGATAAGCCAGACAATACTGACAGCATCCACATCCACTACCGTACCCCCAGCCAAGAAACAGCTAAGAGGAAGCAACCGGTAAACAGTCAGTACCTTCCAGCCTGTTTATCAATCATCGGAAAGTAAAGCATTGCATGAGCTTCAGCCAGAGTGGTTCAGATCTTGTTTTGTATCATCTGAATACAAATAACATTACACATATCCTTCAACAGTCATGTGGCTGCTTACAAGCAAGCAAATGTTCACTTCCCTGCGCATCGTACCATTGACCGTCTCAGTTCACGTCCATGGGATTGGGAGCATTTCTTCTGCAGAACTTGACAACTGCTTGGCCTTTTGAGAATGCTATGGGTCTTTAAGCAAAGCTCATATTGCTTAAGCTTCAGGTGTCCTTAACTTTATCACCTTAACATGGTCTCTCCTTCCAACATCCTCACAGAGTGAAGGACGCTGTTGTTGCAAGGAGTGCAAGACCTTACCACCATTTTCCCACCAAGCCTTTTTTGACATATTTCAAATCCCTGTTTTGGCAAAAAAAAAGAAAAAAAGCGTTGGGACTAAATCTTCTACATTGGCACCTCTGTAGCAACAAGAAAAAAAAGGTTATTAGAAGTAATCGTATGCTGCGGAGCTGCCAAGTTTCCTCAGGGCTGGGGTATTCATATGCTGCATTTCTAAATGTGAATACATCTGCTCTAAAAGGGATTTTTATTTAAATCAGACCTTTCAGTGCATGGCATTACCACTGGACTTGCAATCATTTCTGTTGATGTAAAACACTGAATGATACTTCAAGTGCATGCCTCTGACAGCAACTCTACTCTGGTAGAGTTTCTGGAAATTCTCAAATGTATGTTTAAGAAGTTACCCGTAACCTGCATCCAGTGCTATAGAAGTAAATTTAACAGGACTGAATACAGTTTTTTTCCCCCAAAGAAATTGTACATGTTCCAACATGAATAAGAAATACTGTAAGGTGGAAAGTGACAAAAGCGTCAACTTCCACCTTGCTTTTGTTTCTCGCTCTGGTCTGCACATCCATTATCAATTGTATCTTAATGTTTGCCATTTGTTTGTGTTTCCACCTACAGGAGACTCCCCCTACACCTGCGATCCATGAGGAGCATTTTAGCGAGACCTCAGTGAGTTCTGTTCTTTCATTGATTTGGTCACACATTTGTAGAGAATATTCATGCATTAAAAGAGCAGTTTGGGATTACGTTTCTGAGTTTTATGAAGTAAAGTCTCATACCTTGTTACAATTAATACATTTTGTACAATAAAATGCAGTTAATGATTCAACAATTCAACCTCTAATATAATTAAATCTCTTTAAAAACAACTAACTGGACAACTAAAGCTTCAGGAAAAACTTGTTCATATTGACAATTTTTTCTTTGTTGAGGTGAAAGGCAAATGCCAGCTTGTTTTCCTGTGATAATTATTTTTTTCTTAAACATTTTTTTAGTGCATTCCTAGTTGATAATATGCAAATAAATCATACACAAAGATTTGTTTTTTTCATTTCGTTCACTCAAATTTGTGTTGTGTAGAGTAATTATTCCCTCTGCACAGCTGGGCTTTGTTATTTTCCTTCAGCATAGAGTAGGTCATGGGATCTAGACCGACTGAAAGCTGCACCAACAAAAGGGAGTCTTTCCAACACAATAATCACCATTGTAAATAATATAAACAGCAGGGCAGTTTATGAAATCCAAAATGTATTTGCTGAAATCGAAGAGCTAGGATTTAGAAAAATATGTTTGCTGTTGATAGACAAAGAATATATTTATTCATACTTAAAGATAATGTACAGTTTTATCTCTGTAGAAGGAACCATGGGAGAGGCGTCTGGGCTCTGTATCTGAAGACGACCAGGACCATGAGATCCTCTACCTGAAGGAAACCCACCTGGGCATTGAGCGCAAGTGTTCCAGCATCACCGTTAGCTCTACATCCAGCCTTGAAGCTGAGGTAGATTTCACAGTTCTTACAGACCTTCAAACTGGAATGGAAGAGTTCTCCAGGGGTATGTCTGAGTTAGGTGAGAGAGATCTCTCACCTGATGGGGGGCTGCGCTTTGGGATCGATATGCTTCAGCAACAAGCCCCCCCTGAACCACCCCCTCCATTAGTACCTGCTCCTCTCACCAGAGGGGCCAGTGGCAGCCCCCCTGCCAAACTTATTCAACCTGAAGAAGTTCGACCAGAAGTCCGACCAGAATTCCGATCTGAGGTCAGACCCGAGGGCCGACCAGATGTTAAAAGGCCAGAGGGCCAGGTAGACTGAAGTTCTTTATGTTTAATAATCCTAATCATCCTTCTGAATGTTTGGATTTAACAGAGAAAAATCTAATATGCCTTAAAAATTGAACAATTTTACATTTTTGTGTATCAAAATGGTCACTGTAGCTTCCAGTATATGCTAAAAGCAAACCTGTTATTTTTTGCAAGCCGGTTGTTCCTAAAAAACCAAAAAGGTCGGTACCAGTGTCGTCATCAGTGGACAGAGATCAGTCCCACAAAGAAGCCAGTCGAGTCCCTACAGTAACTCCTCTCAGCAGAGATGCAAGTGACATCATGGCCGCTCCATCAGTGAAGAAAACAGACACTAGGACAGAGACACAGCCTAACGGATCAGAGCTCACCACCACCATTGTGGAGTTCACAGATCAGGTAGGTGTTCAGTTTTATACAATGGATATATCTTTATTTTACTCAAAGTAAAACAAGTGACATGGATTTGATCTCTGTTTCAGGATCATGGTATCACAGGGCTAAGTGAGGTTTCCTATTCTACGAGACAAAGCGTATCTCCAGTGAGTATAATCCAAGAACCTCACCTATTTTAACTTAACCTGAAATCATCACCATATAGAGGATTTTCCCTTTTCATCAAAAATTAGACAAGCAAGAAGCCCAGATAAATGATGTGTACGTTATAGTTTCTATAGAGGAGAAAGTAGGACAGAAAATACCCTGAAACCATTTTGTAGCTTGATCCATCATTGTGGAGCCACTAGTCAAAACAGACAGGGCTCACACTTGTGTCCATAGGGATATGATTATCAGACATAGCTGCCCATACTGGAAACAGCCTTATAGTCAAAGATATCTTCTGAGTTTTTGGTAGAATTTGCTAAAATGAAGAGAAATAATGAACTTTCCAAAAGTATTCTGACCCTTCAGACTTTGTCTCAATTTGGCATGTTAAAATAATCTGTGCATGCATTCGTGCATTATGGTAAATTATGGGATAGACTAACACACATATTTATGTACAATTTTGATATGTGTCCAATAGTTTTTTCTTAAGCAATTAATAGTCTGCCCTTGTTCCTTAATGCCTCTGAGCAAAAGTAAATCCAATTACTCTGTGCGTACTGTAAATTGATCTCAGTGGAAATACCTTAGCTCAGTTAAGAAATATTCGACCAAGAGAGACAGTAAACAGTTCAGAAAGAAAGTTTAAAGCAGGGTTAGGTTAGTTAACAATTTACAACATTTATATTATTTTCTTTGTTACTAATTTAATGATAACAATAGCAACAAAAAACAATGCAGGTGTACAGAGAAAAGGAATCTAGGGGCCAGGATGGAGTGGAAACATAAAGGAGGTCTGATGGATATGCAGGATCAATGCATCAATTATATTAATTTTCTTAAATTTTAACAGCAGGATTCACACTGGATATGAGACAGCACCAGGTATTAGTGAAGCTGCTGAAGGACAGGAGCGGTGAAAGTTATGATGCAGGCCGAGTTCTTGATCAGTTGAAGATCATGGAGACATTTATGAGGAGACCAGAAAGGAGAAAGTGTATGATAATCCAGACAGGAAGTAAGACTGTGGACAAGGGTGGCAGCAGTGTGGGGGGTGAGGGGGGGTTGGAGGAGACTGATATTTCATAAGTGGGAATAGGCTGGTATTGATGGTAAAATATGATTTGAAAGATAGTGTCGTCAAGGAAAACATTTAGACTCTTTTCAATGTTGGGTGAAGATTCACCAACATTGTGCAACTTTTTTTTTTTTCAAGGTTTTTTTTTACGAAATCCTCAGAGTCCCTTGGACTCGACACTCCCCTTCGGCTCACCTTTTCGCAGCACAAGCCAACAATTTGCTAGAATCAACCTGGAAATAGGTGTATTTTTCAATGATTTTTAAGCATTCCCTGGAGTCCCTTATAACTCAATATTTCCCTTTTCTTGTTTTTCCTTAAGGCAAAAACTGTAAAAGCACAAGCCAAAATATTAGCCATATTGTACGTCTCTCTTTTGAAGGAAGGCATCTTTTGTTTCTGCAGGGATAAAGGGAATAATAACAACTTCCCTTTCTGCCTGCTGAACCTGTTTGGCTTGAAGCCAACTTCTCTCCATAATACGCAGTTCTGCATCTAGAGGTTTGATCAGGCCTCCCCGGACTCAAAGCCACTGCGTACAATGACTGCACTCATCTCCCTTTTTTTATTAATCTACATGTTTCCATAATTACTCTCTGAGCAATTTCTGTGTGTTTTAATAGTACAAACTCTCACCTCATTTCAGAACCAGAGTGCTTTAGGGTCACACCCCGAATCCAGCGCACCCTGTGCCCAACAGTCTCATCTCAAAGATTTGCCCTTAAAGTAAACCCCAAAAGTATTTGATGACGAGAAATGAAAATATCCATATTTTTATAAAACAACAGTATATTTGAATTTTTTTTTAAATATTTTTATTTTATTTCTATGAGCTACTTATGCATTGAGGTTTGCAAAATAAACGTGACTACACTGAAAAATGTTTATTTCATTTCTTAAAATAAAATTTGTGAATAATAATAAAACCCACTAACCTCAAGTTACTTCTGCTAATCTAAAAAAAATAACCAAAAAAATAAATGAATTATTATGTTTTTTTGGTTAATTTGGTTAAAATACATGAATTATTAGTAAATAATCACATCTCCCAGTTATATTCAAACCTGTAAAGGATTTTGATCAATTACCATTTTTAAAATGAAGATGCTACCATTTAGTTTAAAATACTTTTTAGTTTAATGTTTTAAACTTTTGGTAATTTCTCAGCCTATAGGTTTGACATAGAAGTAGTATGGTATTGGGCTACCCTATTTTTACCTGGAAACAGTAAAAACACACTTTATACATTATCTCATTCATCTGGGATATTTTTGTTCTGACGAAATACTAATTTGACCTTTATGTTATTAAGTATCCTTTTGTCACTTGGTTTTTGGGAACTATTTAATACCTTAAATACTCCTGTCAATTCTTACTGTGTTTGCCATACCAGGCAGATCTATTCTCTCTAGTGGAGCAGCAATTTAGAAAGATTAAAGAACAAAACAGAGAGAAAAAAGATAAGGAAGAGTTTGAAAGAGACAGAAGATACAATCTAAGCAACAAAGAAGCTAATGTTTGGGTTTTCATGCTTAAGCTTGGATTATGTATTTTCTTAGAAGTTCAAATTGTCCCTCAGTGCAGTAGATGCCATGCTGAGAGACACAATTTTTGTGGCACTTTTTTGCAACCTGAGAACCCAAAGTTCACCAAATCCAGAGAACCGCCCCTCTAAAAGCACTGGAGAAATTTGTTAAAAGCTGTGGGGTTGGTCCTGCAGTGGCTCCTCATGAGTGATACCTCTTTCAGATCAGGGTGGACCCACCATTTTGTAAAAGGAAAGCTCTGTTTTCACATCTTTAAGCTTTCTCTCCCTGATTCTCTCCTAAAAAGAGATAGCTCAGATTAAACCCTTTAAATAACATTTTATAAATTACTATGAGACATGACAACAGATTTTGGCAGAAATTGTAATCTTTCTCAGACCAGAAAATCTCTGGTTTCTTACCATCAGGCTTGTTTCTTCAGAAAGTCACCCAAGTATAACAGTTAAAGAAGCATTTTATCAAATCCTGCCACATCTCAGATTATTACATGTACTGTTTGTACACGAGGAGACATCAGTGGTTCCAGCCATGGGAAGATAATACTCAGTGTTCTTAGATCAAGGACAATGCATCCAGTTCATTCCCTAAATCGCTGTTATGTACCTAATGAAGATGATTACTTTTTATTCTAACCGAAGAACTGTCCTAATTACATAAACTGCTTTGGAAACAGTCTTAACAAGTAACAGGCAGGTATTATTAGGGTTTAACAAGCACATACATGAATAATAAGAATAGGCATAATAGTTTTGTGCTCAGGCTGTAGTAATTTACGCGTGGCTATATTTTTCTAATATCAATAACTCTTCTCTTTTATCAGGTGCACAGGGGTGGTTTTGGAAGAGAGTCGTCTGGCTCGCCTATCCTTGTTGCTGAAAATGTTACCTCAGCCACCACTCATGTCTCAAAGGTAGAAAAAAAGACTATCAAAGCACATGCAATCATCTTGCAGTTGCTGTAACTGTCTTATCAGCTGCTCATCTCTCAAATGTGAGATCTACTGAGCTCCCTCACACTGTGTTGCAGACGGTGAAAGGTGGATACTCTGAGACGAGGATTGAGAAGAGGATTATTATCACCGGGGATGATGACGTAGACCAAGAGCAGGTTAGACAGCTTAAAAGTGTTAGTTATTTATCATTTAGCTTTTTTTTTTTTTGAAGTCAAATGAAATGTTAAATGGAAATTATTGCAACACTTTATTGTGTGGAATGATTAATGTGCATATATGTTTTATGCCTTTTATGAAACCCATATTCATTTCCAATTAAACTGACCCAATTCTAGAAGTAACTGGGTATTATGATTTATTTATTATGATTAAGTCAGTTAACGATGGTCTTGCTGTAAGTACATAGGTTGGTTTTGCTTTGCTTAAAAAGTAGCTATGAGTAATACGTACTTATTACTGACTAATTAAGAGTTAATATGCCTTTGTTAAACATAGAAAAAGATGACTAAGAAATTGTTACTTTGTTTCTTATTTACTCTAAAGTAATTCAAAACTGGAAATCTTTTTTATCTACTGAAGTGTCAAACGTTTTCTCTTAAGATTTATTACATAAAGCACAAGACTCACTCTGTTTTTTTAGGCTCTGGCTATTGCAATACAGGAAGCCAAACAGCAGCACCCAGACATGCAGGTGACCAAGGCAGTTGTCATTAGGGAAATAGAACCATCCAGTGAGGATCAACATGGCACATCATAGGTACAGCTGCTGTCTTTTCTTTGGGTAATATCTCTTTGTCTTGAAAGGTTAAGTGATTGTGTTTCTTTTCCGCCCTAGTCCCATTTTACTGAAGCAAGAGTGCCCCCATGTGGACAAGACGTGTCAGTACCTGACAAGAAGCCACCACCCACCATCCCTACTAAAAAGCTGACTGTCAGCAGGACTCAGACAAACCTGCTGGTACAATGGCGAAATGGACCTTTAAAGTTTAGATTTCCATAATTTTCCTCATATTGATCGAAAATGATAAAGGGAGTCACTCACAATCAAGTTGTGATAGTATAATCCATGCTCTTCAGCTGAAAAATACACAAAAAGATTCCAAAAGATGATAAACAATTAAATTAATATCCCAACCAAATTTCCTGCAAAATTTCTCAGGGCCTTAACTTTTAACACGTGTTGGAGTATTCCTTAAAGGAAAATACTGAGAAAGGGTTCCTGTTCCATGAATCACTACAGATTAATGTCACATCAAATTGTGTGATGGCAACCGTCATAAATATCAATAGGGAAATATTATTTGAAATATATTATAAAGAGTTTATCTAGGAATATAAATGTATCTGAAAACATGAAAAGCAAAAGCTGGAAATGTTGTTCACGATTTGTTGATTGGGACAATAGAGAATTAACTAACCAACAATGAAGATTTCAAAAAAGGTTTTAGATGAAGCAAGATACTGATGAAACCATAATTTCTGCATCATTGGTTGAACATCACTGGACGATGGAGGAAAATAATGCACTGATTGGAGAAGTTTGCTGTCATCTCTGTCTGATCATTTTAAGTCAGTAAGTTATTTTCTATGTGCTTTTTTTTTTACTGGATGTGTGGGTGGAAAATATGCAAGGATGCACGCTTGCTGTAGGATCTGTTATTGAACCTGTTGGATTCATTCAGAGCCATGTGAAGTATTGAAACTTTAGAATGAGCCTAAGTGTCTCTCCCCCCTCTGCCTTTAGATAAGCTTTCACAGTCCAGCTGGATGTAACACCACATTGGCTGTTTTATGTGGTAAACGCATAGAGTAGACTCACAACCCAGCTGCATCGGTAAAAGTAGTACTTGAGAAAATGTCTGCATGATATAATTTCTTGCATTACTGCATTGTAAGAAAGAGGATTATGATGAAAGAAAACTGACTGATAATAATAAATTAAGCCTAAAATCTTCACAATTTTGCTGTTTAAACAAGGAAAATTTTCTTGAGCAGGAACTAAACATTCGCTTCATCCTGTACTGGAAAATTCGACAAAAGTGCATTGTTGTGGTTGAATCTTTTAATTTTTAACCCACTTTCATCTTATTTTGATGGTGCTGTACATAATATCTGAACATATCAGTTCAATTTTTATTCTAATCTTAAGTTAAAGAGCTTTGGCTGGCTCTCATTTTGTTGCACTAAATAATCTTCATTTTTTTCATATTGATTTGCAACAACTTCAATCTTCTTCCAAACTATTTTGTTTACATGTTGTGTCAAAACTTTAGCTTTTCTGACATGTCATGTCGAGAACATCCTAAATAAAATATACTGTAGGAGAATCATCGGAACTTTTAGCTATGTGAGACTTAGTATGTGAATGTTAGATGAATGCCGCAGATGTAACGTGCCAACTCAGATAGCAGTGATATTGTACAAATGCTGGTTTTGTAATGAAAACAAAAACTTTTTATAAAAAAAAACTCATTTTAATTGCAGGAGTGCCAGTCAAATACATAAACTTGACACGACAAGGTTTCCCTTTAAAATTTTAAATATTTAATATTTTCCCTGGAAAATAGTTGATATGGTGAATACATTTTCTGCCAGTTTGCCAAAGTCAAATGTTATATATTAATCAAATAAATGCATCACAAATAAATATTGTCAGTAGATTAAAAATAAGGCAAAGCAACACATTGTCATGTCAGGTTTATGAGGGCACCACTGAATATATTTTACTTTTAAACACAAAACAATACATTTTTCACATATGGTGTAGCTTCTGTTTTTCTGATTTTAATGCATCATTTTTTTAAGTTATGGTGAAAAGAAAAAGGATATAGCAGTGTTTAGCTGGAGGGTTTAAGGAAAAAAAATGCAGCCTTTCATTCCTCATGCTGCTCTTTTGGTGCTGTTTGGTGGATTGTAAAGATGTGAAGTACAGTAGTTAATGGTCATGGGTAGGATGTGCACTAGGAGGAATCAGTTACGTTAAACAAGTGAGCTCTGTATCAACTGCAAACAAACCCACCTGAACTCCTCACCATCCTCTATCAATGTTCAAACTAATGCAAATCCTGTTGGGACAGACTTACCAGAGGATGTCTCAAAAAAAGGTAAATTTGCTAAGACGCCTTGGGATAGCTGTGTCTGATGCCCTCTGGTTGATCCAGAGTCCTCTCTGTCTCCCCTCCATCTTCTCTTCTCTGCTGCTTTGCATTGCTTGGTGGTGTGTCTTTGCTGTACATTGTGCTTCATCCCAAAAAAAATAAAGACTGAAAGAAGGCTGAAGATGTGTCACTTATTTGTCAAAACATTTTTCTTTGGAAATTAGTTCTGATGACAATACAGAAAATTATATTTTAATATGAAATTCTTAATAAAGCAATTGGCTTTTCATTTTCAGGTATAGATAACCAAGTAGGTCATTGGTTTTTCTCAACTTTATTTTTAACATGCTGATTAGGATTCCCTTTTAACCCAGAGGTAAGAAATAAATAATTCAGTGCTGTTGTAGATTAAAAAAAGGCACAAAGCAGATAAAGTGTAAATTCAAACCAGCAGTAGAAATGTACAGGATGTTGATTTTTAATTACGAAGATGACAACATCAAGGAGTAACGTGAGCACATTGACATACATTTGGATCCTTTTTTTTTTTTTTTTATAAAGACACTGATAAGCCTGAAGGACAATTAACAATTACTAATAAATTAATACCTAGCGAGGTTTACATTTTCAAGTTTTAAATTTTTTTTTCGGAGCAACCTAAATACATTAATTTATAAAAGACTTAATATGATATAAACATTTTTACCAAGTCATACAGCACCTATCAGAAATATTTGTAGGCCTTTAAGCAAATTTGAGTTTACAACTAAAAGCTTTAGTATATTTCATTGGGATTCTATGTAACAGACCAACACACATTTTGCCAGAGCATCTTCTTCCATCTGTTGTCTGCTGTTTCCTCCTACATGGCTTCTACAGTAGTGCACCTTAGACTGAAATTTCACTGTTCAATCAGTAGTGCTTTTCTTCTTGTCATGCAATCACATGTCCCAGACTGTTGGGGTCTCTGGGGTTTTTGCTTTTTTTTGGTATGAGTGATCTTGTCACAGAGAGGATCTTTGCTAGTGGCTGCGCAGACCCATGTTGCTGCAAACCTGAGAACATTTGCAAGCACATTTTCATAAGCAGTCTGCTTGTGAGTCTCTTTTAATGTGGACTCTTTCCAAAAAGGTTTTAACACCCACTGGACTTTGTTTTTTTTTTTTTTACTTTTTTGCAATGACTATGACCAGGATGAAAGAGAACCTTCACCAGCAATGTGGACTCTGTTATTAATACAGACAACTGCAGTAGTGAAACTCAGTTTGTCTCTGATCTTCATGGGAAAGGTCTTACCCGTGTGCAGCAGTTCTCAGTCTTTATCACCTGCATGCCCGCTCTATAACAGGACGTCTCTGCAGTACCAATGCTCTCCGGTTTCACTCCCATTTTCTTCACCTCCTCGGTACAGCAAAGCCAGCTGAATCGAACCCCGACAGATCCATGCTACCTCCCCTTCATCCCATAAATAAGCAAATAAATCAGTCATCAGTTGTCATAAAACTCTTTCCTGATCAGTCTGCTTTCTCCCCTCAGACCAACCAGAAAGTTCTGCTTCCAGGTTCTTGTTGCTTTGGTAAATAAAACATTAAAACCCACTGGTTAGCTCTGTTTCTGCATGTGGGTGAAAAACAAAAAACAAACTACAAACAAACATGCCACAGACTTGTAGATTGCATAACTATTAGCTGTCCTGTACACGGATTTTTCTACCTGAGTTATTTCTGTAGCTTCCTAAGTTATTGGAATATTCAGGGGAAGGCTTCGGTTATAATTCAGCCTGGAACATTGGTTCACAGAGCCCTTCAATCACATTATGGATACAGTGGAACTGTAATTTTCATATGAAAATTTTATTTGATGTATAAAGAAGCTTTTGATTTCAACTTTATGTGAAAATAACTATTTATTCAGTTTAGCATATCAAGCAGCTTATAAAAACCTAAGCAAATTAATAAGAAACAAAACCCAAAGCTTTATCTTGAAATAAAAGATATTTCTAAAATAACTTTTCAGCCTGTTTTCAGATTTCAAAAAGCTAAGAGTTGGATTACAATCCTCAGATCTGAAGTTATTACAAATCTAAGGAAAGACCATTTGCCTATTCTGTCCTGTGCACTGAACTTCTATCCAGCACTTTTTAAAGGTTCCTGTTCAACTGTCCTGCCTCTTCAAATGTAAATCTAAATAGTTTTTTCATAAAATAAGTGTATTATTTCTTGAATTGAACAGGTAAGTGAGACACTGCCAATGGAATAAAACAATTTACATTTAAAATAAGAAAAAAACAAACAAACTTCAGTCTCTTATTTGAAGAGCATCTTATCTAATTATCTTATTTTAAAGGTAAAAATGCTCATTCCATCTTGTTTTCCTACTCAAATTAAGGGTAAATACACTTTAAGAAATGTTTACTAATTTTCAGAACGTTTTTGCAGTGTTCTCATTCGTTTCCTCCCCCTCTAGCTTCTCCTCCTTACTTAGACCCCTCCCTCTGCATCGTCTCCATGGTTACTACTGACACTCACCAACTTATAACAATAACAGCCAACATGATAAATATTGAATTCAATGTTAAACTTGAATACAATCTAAAAAAACAACAAAAGGAAAGTGCTACACACAAGATACAGGATGTCAAAAACTAGTGATGTTTCATTACACTTCCCTGCAACTAATGCACAACTTTGTCTGCTTTTTTCCTTTCCTTCATGATGCTATTTCTCAATAATGCTTTCTAACATATAGAGAGTACCTGTACTTATACTGAGATCCATTTATCTGTAGATTTCCTCAGAAGTCACTGAAGGTAACTACTTGCACTGGATTTGATTTCAGCATCAGAATAATGGGTTTTGGCTTTAAATACATTATAGAAAGCCATACAATGTTTTCCTACCACTTTGTGAATATGCACTACTTTGTATTGTCCAACATAACACCCCAATGAAATCCAAAACAGTTAGATGGAACTAGAGTTGCAACAATCCATTTTTTTCCAATCTAATCCAAAACCAATACCTTGGTGGAGCATACAGTAGCAGCCATTCAAAATGGCCCTTCTCAGTCAAATGCCAGTCGAATGGAAGCCAACTTCCCTGAAAGTCCCAGCAAATTCCCCTCCAACTTCCAGCCACTGGCCTTCTCCTGGGCGTGCATTTTTTTTTTAACTCTGATTCCACCCTATCACTGAATTACAGGGTCAGTAGATAATGCTTCTCATTCGATCTTAATGTCCACAGATCATGACATAAATAATATTTTGGGATTTGTAGGAATTGTAAGGGACCAGCCAAGAACTAGCCAAGGGCCCATCAAGGAAAGGTTTGGGAATTTTGAATGGCTACTACTGTATTGGCTGATATCCAATACAATCTGATTCAACTGTTTAATGAATCAATCACATATTTTCCCATGTGAATGGAGGCTTTAAACTTGAAATAATATTGTTAAAAAGGGTTACAAATCATCACAGAAATATAAATGTACTTTATATTTTATATTATTAACAAATAAGCAACAAAAACAAAGAAAGAAAAGTTGCATGTAAAGTGCACTAATTGGATCTCTGATATTCAATATCACATCACCGATATCCGATCCATTAATTAGTTAGTCAATATCGGAGCCAATATCCCGGTTTCAGATCTGTGCATCTCTAGTTGGAACATGACAAAAAATGGGAAAAGCATTGTGGTAGCTTATTGGTTCGATTATTTTAAAACAAAACAAAACAACAGCAACTTTATATAGACGGAAGAAATTTTAATGCAAATGTAATATTTCCACGACAAAAAGTAGAAATGTAGAAGTGATATAAACACGTCTTAAAAGCTTTACCCAAAACTGCATGAGCCGGATGAAAGGCAACACTTTCATTTAAAGATTTGGCAACACGTTAACACTGATGACAGAAAAGAGGAAAATGGCATGATCTTTATTAAAAGGTTATTCTTTCCAACCATCCTTAACACAAATTGACCGACTGACAGTGAGATATTGTTCTGGTTTTGATACAAACTAAGCTAGAAAAGCCAGAAATCTGCATCACCTAACAATGCTCATCAGGACATAAAGACAACAAAAAGCATTTAGTTTTCTGAGTTTTAAACATTCAAAGACATGATCTGGAGCTAAGATTCCTGTGTATGATCTAAAAGATAAAAATAATAAATAATAATTCCTGAATGATAAGCTGAATGGTAATTATGAGACTTTAAGGCTCATTTGGGACCTGAGGTTTCCATACATGTTTGCCTTGGTTATACACTGATGAGGGATTATAGAGCAAAGTGAGGAATTTATTTTAACATAAGCCAGCTGCTTGACATAGAAATTAAACAAGGGGGTGGGTGTAGAGGCTGCCTTTTCTTGGGATATAGCAGTGGAGCTGCACTATGTCAGTCACATACCTTTGGTTCCATTCAGTTTTATGGCAACTTGTAATGTGAGGAATGGAAGCAGAGAAAAACAGAAAGGTCCCAAATGTTGTTATGTCTTAAAGCAAAGAGTCCAACCCATTTGTGTTCCATTTAATGGAATTATAATCATTTTGTGGGCAAAGAAAAAAAGCTTCTGATCTTCCATGGTCAAGGTTAGGCTAGGTCCCCTTCAATCACAGTTATGTTTCAATTCGATTCATGAAGAAAGAACTCAGTAGTACACGCAAAAAGTAACTTTTTTAAACAACCTGCAAAGGTCCTTTGGAAATAATTTACATGTCCTAGTTTATCCTCCAAGGTGACAAATGTATGAGAATACCCAGCAGTTAGAAAGTAGATGAGAAAAACACATCTTCCAAAAGGCTGGAGTCAGTTGAGTCAAGGCGTCCTTTTCAGTTTCATAAAAGCAAATTCTTAAAGTGGAAATTCCTTTCAGCGACCACTTAGAAATGTGAAGAAAAATAATCTTCCTCACAAAAAAAGACCTTTGTGGTCTGTAGAGGAGAGATGTGGTAGGGTAGAGAAGGGAAGAGGAAATGAGGCCGTAGGCCTTGTGTAGTCTCTGACCTGCTGTCCCTTCCCTTTGAATAAGAAGCTGTATTTTCTAGATGTTTGTCATAGCAGAATTCTACCTGTGAGAATAGCAGCTGCAAGGCTGACCACTGAAAATCCCAAAGACGCCGGGGCTGCTCCCATGGTTATTGAATCTGAAATACATACATCAGATCAAAACTGAAAACATACAGTTTTAAATGTATCCATTAGTCACACAAACTACTGAAGTACTTTAGGTGTGAGTACATCTAGCAATCAGTAGATGGCAGTAGCACAACAGGCACTGTTTTGAAAACCTTCATTGGGCTTATAGGATGAATCAGTGCATCAACAGACATGTTTGATTAAAATGCAAACGTCCACCATAAGACTACAAGCTCCTTCCAATTTAAAGTGCAGGATGAAGCCAGAATGCTGCTCAATTATAAATATCTTCTCCGGTTTGTGAAAAAAACAACTATTCTAACAGGTACTATATGAAAGGGATGACTTCTTAACCATTTAGTCACATGTGCAAAATTACTCATAGAGAGACAAGAAGTAATTACTCAATTAAATGCAACTGTGTGATAACTTGTATTTAGAGGGTTTATTATTATCTAACATCACAGTTTTACTTTTTCAAAATCTGAGTCACAGGAAAAGCCACAAAAGTGAAGATGGAACAAAATCAAAAAGAAAATCTCTAAAATGTTAAGGTATAAACCTGGATTTTATTTCTCAGAGCTAACCCACCTTTATGTTTGCGTATGGTAATCTGGTCGCTGCTTATGCCCTCCCCTCCCTCGCTGAAAGGTTTAATCTGGATCACATACTCTTGGTTGGTTGGCAGTGATAACTCCAAGGAGGTGTTGTTGGTCTCCACCACGCTAGGGTGGCTGTGTTTGTCCTTGCTGTACATCACCTGCAGGAAACAGAATTGAAGGCATTTGTTGTTGGATTGCTTCACCCCCAGGCACTTGTCATCAAGGTGCTACAGTACAAAGTTTCCTGTATGATTGCTTGATGATGAGCACGCTTCATTATTTGGTCATAATCCTGTCGACTACCTCATCACACGTTTGTCTCAGGATTGGGAAACAAATATGTTTTTAAGGTTGATTGTAATGCAAATATTGACAATTAGTAATTGATTAATAAATAGCAATGCTTCATTATCTTTATTTAATTTTCTATCCTAATATTGAAATACCTAAAGATTTTAAACCAATACTTAGTCCCAGAAATATTTTGCATTAGGTTTGCATAAATCATAAATGCCAAACAACTATTTTGGAATGTACAAAGGATTTCTACCATATGGATATACAGTGGTGAAAATAACTATTTGAGCACCCTGCTATTTTGCAAGTTCTCCCATTTAGAACTCATGGAGGGGTCATCATAGGTGCATGTGCCACAAGGATCTGTTTTGGGGCCCCTCTTATTTATCTTGTACATCAACAATGTTGAACAAAATTTCTCTGATCCTAATATGCATTTTTATGCTGATGATGCCATTATGTATTGCTTTGGGTCATCTCTTGAACAGGCTATTAATTCCCTACAGAAAGGCTTTTTTAGTGCACGGTATTCATTTATTCATCTTAAATTATTTCTTAATGCTGACGAAACAAAGTTAATGTTATTTTGAAATCATAAGAAAGTGCCTCAAACCCTTCCAGTATTGTCCACTCAGAAGAGGAATTTCATTGAGGTGGTACATGTATAGCAATACCTTGGAATTTTAATTGTTGACTCCCTCACCTTCAAACCTTTTATTGATAAACTTGTGAAGAAATTAAAAGTTAATAAGACACGTTTTTCTTTAGGGGTAAAAAAGCACCTCGTCTCTGCCACATTTTTATCAGTCTTAGATTATGGTTACCTTTTTTATAAGAAAAAAAAAATCCCTTCTTGGATTACTGCCCTCTTACATTTGTACCTTACTTACACAGAAAAACATGACTTCTTTTGCCCTGAGCCCCAATGATCAGCTGTTGCTCACACAGAACTAGGGAAGAAAGCCTTTAGCTACGCTGCTTCTTGTGCATGGAATTTTTTATAAAGAAACTGGAGGTTGACAGAGTTTTTATCTTTAAATGCTGTTAAGTTGAAACTGAACCTCAACTATCTGTAATTGTTTTACTTGATATATTTTTTATGTACCTGTTATATACCATTTATTTTAATCTCTGTTTATTATGTAACTTTGCTGCCTCCTGGCCAGGACTCCCTTGAAAAAGAGGTTTTTAATCTCAATTAGATTTTTACCTGGTTAAATAAGGGTTAAAGAAAAAAAAAAGTCCACTGTGAGAGACATAATCTAAAAAAAAAAATAATCCAGTAATTTAAATATATGATTTTTTTTTTAAACTATTTATTTGTTTGATACAGCAGCAAATACGTATTTGAAACCTGTCTATCAGCTAGAATTTTGGCTCTCAAATACCCATTAGTCTGCCTTCAAAATCTCCAACTCCACTCCATTTATTGTCCTAAATTAGATGCACCAGTTTGAGGTCGTTAGCTGCATAAGAACACCTGTTCACACTATACAATCAGTAAGAATCCAACTACTAACATGGCCAAGATCAAAGAGCTGTTCAAAAACACTAGAGAAAAAATTGTACACCTCCATAAAGCTGGAAAGGGCTATGTGGAAATTGCCAAGCAGCTTTGAGAAAAAGGTCCACTGTTGGAGCAATCATTAGAAAATGGAAGTTAAACATGACTGTCAATCTCACCTCTTGGCATCTCAATGATCCTAAGAAAGGTGAGAAATAAGCTCATAACTACACGGGAGGAGCTGGTCAATGACCTGGATAGAGCTGGGACCACTGTTTCCAAGGTTACTGATGGTAATACACTAAGACGTCATGGTTTGAAACCATGCATGGCATGGAAGGTTCCCCTGCTGGAACCAGCACATGTCAAGGCCCGTCTTAGGTTTGCCAATGATCATTTGATGATCCAGAGAAGTCATGGGAGAAAGTCATGTGGTCAGATGAGACCAAAATAGAACATTGTGGTCATAATTCCTCTAACCATGTTTGGAGGAAAAAGAATGATGAATACTATCCCAAGAACACCATCTCTACTGTGAAGCATTGGGGTGGTAGCATCGTACTTGGGGGTATTTTTCTGCACATGGGACAGTGCGACTGCACTACATTAAGAAGAGGATGACTGGGGCCATGTGTTGCAAGATTTTTGGGAACAACCTCCTTCCCTCAGTTAGAGCATTGAAGACGGCTGGAGGCCGGGAAGCACACAGCCAGGATAACCAAGGAGTGGTTTTGGAGGAAGCATATCAAGGGTCTGGCATTGCCTAGCCAGTCTCTAGACCTAAACCAAATAGAGAATTTTTGGAGGGAACTCAAACTCAGTGTTTCTCAGCGACAGCCCAGAAACCTGGCTGATCTAAGGAAGATCTGTGTGGAGAACTGGGACAGAATCCCTCCTGCAGTGTTTGAAAACCTGGGGAAAAAACTAAAGTAAACGTTTGACCTCTGTAATTGCAAAGAGGGGCTACTGTATCAAATATCAACATAGATTTTTTTTTTCAGGTGTTCAATTGCAGCTGTATGATACAAATACTTCATACATGTTTTATTTATTAAGATTTTTTTTCAGATTATGTTGAGTTGTTGGCCTTCATTGACTTACTTCTGAATAGCCTACCTCCTATCAAAGCTAAAGCCTTGAGCCTTTTAATTATAAATGATCGTGTTTCCTCTCATTTTGTCAGATTTAGGCTGTTGATTATCCCTGTAAACCAGCTTTACTTTTCTCAGCTGTCATCAACCTTTTATAATTATAACCCAGTTCACTGTGGAAATTTTGCTCT
The DNA here is from genome assembly GCF_000732505.1 of Cyprinodon variegatus. NCBI lineage: Eukaryota > Metazoa > Chordata > Actinopteri > Cyprinodontiformes > Cyprinodontidae > Cyprinodon > Cyprinodon variegatus. The sequence goes on along the minus strand of NW_015151796.1, from coordinate 15,491 downwards.
TCTCTCTGATTCCCTGTTTTGCAACAGTTTTTTTTAAATCTAATTAAACATTGCCTTGAATTGCGGTTTAGCTATGCGTTAAAGTGCATATTTGGACCAATAAAGATGTGACTTTTGCAACAATACTCCATCTATAAAAATTAATCAAACAAAGTATAATATTTAAATACCAACTTTTTATTATCCATTACAAATGATCCACGTTGGTAACCTTGAGGCAGAAGTTATTTTCATTTCATACTGTATGTCTACCAAATAAATTAAGGAATAATATTTTAATCTGAAAAGAAAATAATGTAGCTTTAGAGGAGATCATCGTTTTATTGGACAAAGATGATTTTACACTTTGGAATTGAGTATAAATATTTTTTTTTCATTTTATCTTTCTTGTCCATCAGGCTATTGCTTCTTTCTCTCAGTCTTGATCTTCTGATCTTGTGCCAAACCCTGCCTCCCACTTCTGCTACTATCTGTGGTTGTTGCCAGTCCTTATAGATCCAGTAATGGTAGAAAGATTTCCTTTCATTGTTTAACTAAGGATTAACATCTCTAATTTCTTTCTTTCTGCTTGTGCATGGTTAATATGTTGTGTGACTGTTTTCCTATATTTTTCACCTTTCCTCTTAAAATGCAACTCGGAATCCTTGCATTGTCTTGTCCAGTAAAGCCGGACATGCATGTTCTTACACTGTGCGACACGATGTGATCTACCTGCTCACACTGTACGTCTAAAACCCTGAGCAATTTTCCCACGACGGCCAACTGAAAATTAAACATGTTTGATTTTCTCCCAACCTCACGATTCCTTATTGGGAGGTGGTTGCGAGAGGCTGATCGCCCCTCGTTACCTTCTATACACAACACGGTGCACGATCAGGCTTAAAGGTACACTATGCAACCGGTGTTGATTTTCCAGCGAGGCTCCCCCCAGAGGGC